>NC_080042.1:50521108-50643164 GCF_012489685.1 Lotus japonicus | reverse complement strand
CAAGAACTTCATATACAGTTGTATAGTTTGCCTTTAGGAGATCAAGGTTGATCGGATCCTAGAGAATACTAAGAGAGTGAATCTTAGTGTGAGCTAAGTCAGTGTAATTGTTAGTCACTTGTAGGTTTCAAGTGCAGTTGTAACTCTTACCTGATTAGTGGATTGCCTTCATTCTAAGAAGGAAGAAATCACCTTAAGGGTTGACTGGAGTAGCTTGAGTGATTTATCAAGTGAACCAGGATAAAATCCTTGTGTGCTTTTCTATCTCTTATCTTTAGCACTTAAGTTCTCGAAAGATTTGTCAAAATCTTTAAGGTGGAAGTTTTGTTCTGAAAACGTTATTCAAACCCCCCCCCCTTTCTACCGTTTTTCATACCTTCAATTGGTATCAGAGCGCAAGTTCTGATTACCACACCTAACAGTGTTCAGTGATCCGGGCCGGTGTGAAAAACAATGGCTGCCACCACCAGTGAAACTCAAAGAGATGGTTACAACGCAAAGCCTCCTATGTTCGATGGTCAAAGGTTCGAATATTGGAAAGATAGACTGGAAAGTTTCTTTCTGGGTTTCGATGCAGATCTCTGGGATATTATTGTGGATGGCTATGAACGTCCAGTTGATGCAGATAGCAAGAAGATCCCAAGGTCAGAGATGACTGCAGATCAAAAGAAGCTGTACTCACAACATCACAAAGCAAGAGCAATTCTTCTAAGTGCTATTTCCTATGAGGAGTACCAGAAGATTACAGATCGTGAGTTTTGCTAAAGGCATTTTTGATTCTCTGAAGATGTCTCATGAAGGAAACAAGAAAGTCAAAGAATCAAAGGCATTGTCTTTGATCCAAAAGTATGAATCCTTCATCATGGAGCCAAATGAGTCCATTGAAGAAATGTTCTCCAGATTTCAATTACTTGTAGCTGGCATACGACCTCTCAACAAGAGCTACACAACAAAAGATCATGTCATAAGGGTCATCAGGTGTCTTCCTGAAAGCTGGATGCCTTTGGTGACTTCAATAGAGCTCACGAGAGACGTTGAGAATATGAGTTTAGAAGAACTCATCAGCATTTTGAAATGCCATGAGCTGAAACGCTCAGAGATGCAAGATCTGAGGAAAAAGTCCATAGCCTTGAAATCCAAATCTGAAAAGGCTAAGGTTGAGAAGTCAAAGGCTCTTCAAGCTGAAGAAGAAGAATATGAAGAAGCATCAGAAGATTCTGATGAAGATGAGCTGACTCTGATCTCCAAGAGACTCAACCGCATCTGGAAGCACAGGCAGAGCAAGTTCAAAGGCTCTGGAAAGGCAAAAGGCAAGTATGAGTCCTCAGGCCAGAAGAAGTCTTCAATCAAGGAAGTCACATGTTTTGAGTGCAAAGAATCTGGGCACTACAAAAGTGATTGTCCAAAGTTGAAGAAAGACAAGAAGCCAAAGAAGCACTTCAAGACCAAGAAGAGTCTGATGGTGACATTCGATGAATCAGAGTCAGAGGATGTTGACTCTGATGGTGAAGTCCAAGGACTCATGGCCATTGTCAAAGACAAAGGAGCAGAGTCAAAGGAAGCTGTTGACTCTGACTCAGAATCAGAAGGAGATCCTAACTCAGACGATGAAAATGAGGTATTCGCTTCCTTCTCTACCTCTGAACTGAAACATGCTTTGTCTGATATCATGGATAAGTATAACTCTTTATTGTCTAAGCATAAAAAGTTGAAAAAGAACTTATCTGCTGTCTCTAAGACTCCTTCTGAACATGAGAAAATTATTTCTGATTTGAAAAATGAAAATCATGCTTTGGTAAATTCTAACTCTGTGCTTAAGAACCAGATTGCTAAGTTAGAAGAAATTGTTGCCTGTGATGCCTCTGATTGTAGAAATGAATCTAAGTATGAAAAGTCTTTTCAAAGATTCCTAGCTAAAAGCGTGGATAGAAGCTTAATGGCTTCAATGATCTATGGCGTAAGCAAAAATGGAATGCATGGCATTGGCTATTCTAAACCAATTAGAAATGAGCCTTCTATGTCCAAAGCTAAATCCTTGTATGAATGCTTTGTTCCCTCTGGTACCATATTGCCTGATCCTGTACCTGCTAAAGTTGCTAAACATCCTCTTAAAAAGGGATCTTTCTCTATGACTAAATATCATGCAAGTATTCCTTTAAAATATTATGTTGAGACACCCAAGGTGATCAGAACCTCTGGGGTAACTAACAAAAGAGGACCCAGAAAGTGGGTACCTAAGGACAAGATCATCTATGTTGCAGATATCCTTGATAGCTCCACTGAAACACCAATCATGGTATCTGGACAGTGGATGCTCGCGTCACATGACGGGAGAAAAGCGTATGTTCCGAGAGCTGAAACTTAAGCCTGGAGGCGAAGTTGGCTTCGGAGGAAATGAAAAGGGTAAAATTGTTTGTACTGGTACTATTTGTGTAGATAGTAGTCCATGCATTGATAATGTTTTATTGGTAGACGGTTTAACACATAACTTATTGTCTATAAGTCAATTAGCTGACAAGGGTTATGATGTTATATTCAATCAAAAGTCCTGCCGGGCTGTAAGTCAGATCGATGGCTCTGTTCTGTTTAACAGCAAGAGGAAGAACAACATTTATAAGATCAGATTATCTGAGTTGGAGGCTCAGAATGTGAAGTGCCTTCTGTCTGTTAATGAAGAGCAGTGGGTATGGCATAGACGGTTAGGGCATGCCAGTATGAGAAAGATTTCTCAGCTGAGCAAGCTAAACCTTGTCAGGGGCTTACCCAATCTGAAGTTCGCTTCAGACGCTCTTTGTGAAGCATGTCAGAAAGGCAAATTCACAAAAGTCCCTTTCAAGGCAAAGAATGTTGTCTCAACCTCAAGGCCGTTGGAACTTCTGCATATCGACCTTTTTGGACCAGTGAAAACTGAGTCTATAGGTGGCAAGAGATATGGGATGGTTATCGTTGATGACTATAGCCGCTGGACATGGGTAAAGTTTCTAACCCGCAAGGATGAGTCTCATGCTGTGTTCTCTACCTTCATTGCTCAAGTGCAAAACGAGAAGGCTTGTAGGATTGTGCGTGTCAGAAGTGACCATGGTGGAGAGTTTGAGAATGACAAGTTTGAGAGTCCGTTTGATTCCTATGGAATTGCACATGATTTCTCTTGTCCCAGAACTCCTCAACAAAATGGTGTTGTTGAGAGGAAGAACAGAACTCTTCAGGAGATGGCTAGAACCATGCTCCAAGAAACTGGCATGGCTAAGCACTTTTGGGCAGAGGCAGTAAATACAGCATGTTACATTCAGAACAGAATCTCTGTGAGACCAATTCTGAATAAGACTCCTTATCAATTGTGGAAGAACATAAAACCCAACATTTCTTATTTTCATCCTTTTGGCTGTGTTTGTTATGTTCTCAATACTAAGGATAGATTGCATAAATTTGATGCTAAGTCTTCTAAGTGTCTATTACTTGGTTATTCTGATAGATCTAAAGGTTTTAGATTTTATAATACTGATGCTAAGACTATTGAAGAATCTATTCATGTTAGATTTGATGATAAGCTTGACTCTGACCAGTCAAAGCTAGTTGAAAAGTTTGCAGATTTAAGCATTAATGTTTCTGACAAAGGCAAAGCTCCAGAGGAAGTTGAGCCAGAGGAAGATGAACCAGAGGAAGAAGCTGGTCCCTCTAACTCACAAACTCTGAAGAAGAGCAGAATCACTGCAGCTCACCCTAAGGAATTGATTCTGGGCAACAAAGATGAACCAGTCAGAACCAGATCTGCCTTCAGACCCTCTGAAGAGACCTTGCTGAGTCTGAAAGGATTGGTGTCCTTAATTGAACCCAAGTCCATAGATGAAGCTCTTCAGGACAAGGATTGGATTCTGGCCATGGAAGAAGAACTGAATCAATTCTCCAAGAACGATGTTTGGAGCTTAGTGAAGAAGCCTGAGAGTGTCCATGTTATTGGAACGAAATGGGTATTCAGAAACAAGCTAAATGAGAAAGGAGAAGTAGTCAGAAACAAGGCAAGGCTAGTTGCTCAAGGCTACAGCCAGCAGGAAGGAATAGACTACACTGAAACATTTGCTCCGGTAGCAAGACTGGAGGCAATTAGACTGTTGATCTCCTTCTCAGTAAATCACAACATAGTTCTACATCAGATGGACGTAAAGAGTGCCTTCCTAAATGGTTATATCTCAGAGGAAGTCTATGTTCATCAACCCCCAGGTTTTGAAGATGAAAAGAAACCAGACCATGTGTTCAAATTGAAGAAATCACTCTACGGTCTGAAGCAAGCTCCCAGAGCATGGTATGAGAGACTTAGCTCATTCCTTCTGGAGAATGAGTTTGTAAGGGGTAAAGTAGATACAACTCTTTTTTGCAAGACTTATAAAGATGATATCTTAATTGTGCAAATTTATGTTGATGATATTATATTTGGTTCTGCTAATCAATCTCTATGCAAAGAATTTTCTGAGATGATGCAGGCTGAATTTGAGATGAGTATGATGGGAGAATTAAAGTACTTTCTGGGAATACAAGTTGATAAAACACCAGAAGGAACATATATCCATCAGAGCAAGTACACTAAAGAACTTCTGAAGAAGTTCAATATGCTGGAATCTACAGTGGCCAAGACTCCAATGCATCCTACATGCATTTTGGAGAAAGAAGATAAAAGTGGTAAAGTATGTCAGAAGGTCTATCGTGGAATGATAGGTTCACTTCTATACTTAACTGCATCTAGGCCAGACATATTATTTAGTGTTCACTTATGTGCTCGTTTCCAATCAGATCCAAGGGAAACCCACTTAACTGCTGTTAAGAGGATCCTAAGGTATCTGAAAGGCACCACTAACCTTGGCTTGATGTATAAGAAAACATCAGAGTATAAGCTTTCAGGTTATTGTGATGCTGATTATGCTGGAGATAGAACAGAGAGAAAAAGTACTTTTGGAAATTGTCAATTTCTGGGCAGCAATCTAGTCTCATGGGCAAGCAAGAGGCAATCAACCATTGCACTATCAACTGCAGAGGCAGAATATATCTCAGCAGCAATATGCAGCACTCAGATGCTCTGGATGAAACATCAGCTGGAGGATTATCAGATCCTTGAGAGCAATATCCCAATTTATTGTGATAACACTGCTGCAATCTCGTTGAGCAAGAATCCTATCTTGCATTCAAGGGCAAAGCACATTGAGGTAAAGTATCACTTCATTAGAGATTATGTGCAGAAGGGCGTACTTCTTCTGAAGTTTGTTGATACTGACCATCAATGGGCAGATATCTTTACAAAGCCCTTAGCAGAGGATAGATTTAATTTTATTCTGAAAAATCTAAACATGGACTTTTGTCCAGAGTGAAGATGGATCAGAACCTCTGACTATGATACTTCTTGATCAGAAGATGTCTAGTCCAGAAGGTAACTCAATCAGAGTGTGTGTGCCCACTGGTACTGACTCTGAAGCTGAGACAACAACACGTGTGTCAGAATTTCTGATGCATAATTCCTTGTGCCCGTGTGACAGTCTGTTATGATTGTGTGTAGATATGCTTATCTCCTGTGTGTGATTGTGTATTTTACTGTTACTATCAATCTTTAATTTTCAACCGTTGATCTTAAAGTGCTTTTTGAATCAACAACGGTTATTTGATAAAACCCACTATACACACACGTTCTCGTTCACTTCCGGTTTTCACTCTCGCACTCTCTGCTTTTCAAAACAGCCTCTTTCTTGATTTCTCTCTCGATCTCTCTTCATCCTTCAAACTTCATCTTCTACCTCAAACCTTCAACCTCTTCAAAATGGTGAGACAAACCAGAAGATCTACTGCAGATGCACCTCAGTTCCCTCACATGGAAGTTGGTTTGGCAACGGGTCAAAGGGGCTCTGAGAACCCGGCACAAGAACAAGTTCAAGCTCAAGAGCAGATTGTTCCTATTGCAGAACGGGGCTGTGCCGTTCACTGCGTATTTGCTCCTGAGGAACTCCAAGTCCTGGCAGAATGGAGATTCAACCTCGATAACTTGGCTGCAAATGGGTTTGATCTTCGTCCTGAAGTCCAAGCTCAAGGTTGGGGAAACTATTTCAATCGACTTCGAGGACCGGTGTATGAGAAATTGGTAAAGGAATTCTGGAAGCACGCAGACTGCGATGACACTCAGGTGGTCTCTCACATTCTTGGCAGGAAGATCATTATCACTGAGAAGTCATTCGTGAATCTGCTAGGTGCAGATACTGCTTATGGGTATCGTTTCCAACTGACGGAATCGAAGCTGAAACCCAGCACCAAGGACATAGTCAACCAGGCTCTGTACACCACCTTCAAACCGGGCAAGACAAGTTACAAGGTGATGGATCTTCACCCCAAACTCAGAATCTGGCACAAGATCCTGCTCAACTGCATCAATCAGAGACCGAAGGGCAGTTCTCCAGACTACATCAACTTCAACCAGAAGGCGATGCTGTTCTTCATTCAAGACAAGGAGAAGATCTGCCTTCCCTACTTCCTGTTCTCCTACTTAAAGGAATGCATCCGGAAGTCTCGCACCACCGCCTCCATCAAGTCTGCAATCAAATATATCCCTTTTGGGAGGCTGCTCTCAGACTTTCTCATTGAAAGCAACTTGGTGCAAGATTTGATCGATGCTGGTTGCACAGAGGATTTGAGCACAATTGTCAGTGATGTCTTCACTGCAAACTCCTTGAAGAAGATGGGCTTAATCCAGAAGAAGATTGCTCCTGCTCATGAAGACACATCTTCTGAGATCAGAGGAAGAAGAATGCCTCTGAATGACTACCCTCTGTGGACTCAAGCAGACCATCCTGAAGCCATCAGATGCTATGTTGAAGACCTCAGGGCTCAAGGATTCGAGATTCACCTTGATGATTTCATCAGCAGACTACTGCCAGCTCCAGAGTTTTCTTCTCCTCCAAAGAAGAAAGCTCAGAGGAAGATGGTTCTGGAAGAATCCTCTGAAGAATCTGATGTCCCTCTGGTCAAGAAGACAAAGAGAAAGCCTGATGATGGTGATGATGATGATAGTGAGGATGGTCCTCCAAAGAAGAAGCAGAAGAAGGTCAGAATCGTGGTGAAGCCTACTCGGGTGGAACCAGCTGCTGCAGTGGTCAGAAGGACTGAACCTCCTGCCAGAGTGACTCGATCATCAGCACATACAAGTAAGCCTGCACTTGCTTCTGATGATGATTTGAATTTATTTGATGCACTCCCTATTTCTGCCTTGCTCCAACACTCCTCAAATCCCCTCACTCCTATTCCTGAATCCCAGCCAGCCGCACAAACCACCTCTCCACCACATTCCCCAAGATCCTCCTTCTTTCAACCTTCTCCTACTGAAGCACCACTCTGGAATTTGCTTCAGAACCCAACCTCTAGGTCAGAAGATCCAACCTCTCTCCTTACCATTCCATACGACCCATTATCTTCTGAACCAATCGTCCAAGACCAACCCGAGCCCAACCAAACAAAACCACAACCCAGAACGTCTGATCACTCTGCTCCCAGAGCATCAGCACGTCCTGCTGTCAGAACCACGGATACAGACTCTTCAACAGCCTTCACACCTGTATCCTTCCCAACCAATGTTATTGACTCTCCTCCCTCCAATACCTCTGAATCAATTAGAAAATTCATGGAGGTTAGAAAAGAAAAGGTATCTGCCTTGGAAGAGTATTACCTTACCTGTCCAAGCCCTAGGAGATATCCTGGCCCTAGACCTGAACGTCTAGTTGACCCAGATGAACCTATCTTGGCCAATCCTATCCAAGAGGCAGACCCCTTAGTTCAACAAGCTCACCCTGTCCCTGACCAACAAGAGCCCATTCAACCAGACCCTGAACCTGAACAATCAGTGTCTAACCAATCCTCGGTTAGATCACCTCACCCTCTGGTTGAAACTTCAGACCCTCACCTTGGAACCTCTGAACCCAATGCTCCCATGATTAACATTGGTTCTCCACAAGGTGCCTCTGAAGCCCATAGCAGCAATCACCCAGCCTCTCCTGAACCCAACCTCTCCATAATTCCCTATACTCACCTTCAACCCACATCTCTCTCTGAGTGCATCAATATCTTCTATCATGAAGCCTCTTTGAGGCTTCGCAATGTGCACGGTCAGACTGATCTCAGTGAGAATGCTGAAAATGTGGCTGATGAGTGGAACAATCTGAGCACTTGGCTAGTGGCTCAAGTTCCAATTATGATGCAGCTCCTGCATGCAGAGGGCAGTCAGAGCATTGAGGCTGCAAAGCAAAGGCTTGCTAGGAGGGTGGCTCTTCATGAACTAGAACAGAGAAATAAGCTTCTTGAAGCTATTGAAGAAGCCAAGAGAAAGAAAGAACAAGCAGAAGAAGCTGCACGTCAAGCAGCAGCTCAGGCTGAACAAGCCAGACTTGAGGCAGAGCGTCTTGAAGCTGAGGCTGAGGCAGAGCGACTTGCACCAGTTGTGTTTACTCCTTCTGCTTCTGCTTCCATTCCAGATCCTCAAGCTGCTCAGACTGTTCCTTCCAGCTCTACTCAGACAAGCTCTTCCAGACTCGACATCATGGAACAACGTCTTGACACTCATGAATCCATGCTGATTGAGATGAAGCAAATGATGATGGAACTTCTGAGACGCACTGACAAACCTTAGTTTTCAGGATCTCTTCTTTTTCTTCTTTTTCGTTAACTTTGTTTTCCTTTTGTTAAACTCTGTTTCCTTTTATTTATTTATTCTCTTTTGTTCGTTTGTGATTATATATGCATATATATCTATATACTTATGTCACATATGTTTGCAAAAGTCTTTTTTATTCATTATTCTATGTTTACATCATATTTCTTTACATCATATAATCTAGAATGGAGGATCCCTCCTCATTCTTCTGCACTCCTGGCGCTGCTCTGACCTATCCTTTTCCAGACGATCCAGTACATGCTGGATGTTGTTGAGTCTGACCTTTAGCTCATCTTTCTCCAGAATCTCTTCTGAAGTCCTGAGCTTCTCTTCCAAGATTTCTTTTTCTTCCAGCAGCTTGAGTTCAAGCCGGCTGAGTTCTTGCACCTCCTCCACGAAGGCAAGAAATTCCTTCAGGTCTCTCTCCAACTCTGGACGCAGGTCCTCTTCCAGCAGTGTCCATGTCAGCTCCGCGATGGTAGTTGCACCCTCTGGATGCCTGATGTTCAGGAACAAGTCCTCTTCAAAGGCCTTCTTCCTCAGCTCTTCTAGTGCTACGTTGTATGATGCCATTTTTTTTTCTTACTGAAAATTATTCGAGGTGTGAAGCTTACCTTTCTCTCCAACGCTTTTTATAGGCTTCACTTTCTCTCTGAAAGTTAATGCTATTACAGTTTCTCGAGGTTAAGTTCTTGGTAACTGACCCTTCTATTTACTCACTTGACCGGTGGTAAACGTTCATCCCTTGCATTAACTCTTCTATTTATTTTCGCCTAACTCTGATTCTTACATCGTTTTCATTTTCTTTAAACTTAGACCTTCTCTAAGGGGGAGTACCTTGTACTTCAAGCTAAGTTTTTCACACCCCAAGCTTTTTGCTTATGACAAAAAGGGGGAGTAAACCCAGTTTTTGATGTGTAAGATGTGTTAGTGTGATTTATTTTTTCTTTTGGAGATTTTAAGAGTTCCACCTTCATGACCATAGATGTGTCACTGGGCAAATACAAGGAATACATTTCACTTCTTCTGAAGTGATTATAAGTTGGCTCTGATACCCAAGACTCTGATACCTTGTCCCTGACTCTGATCACTTATGCGCTCTGATTATTCGTTTTTCATCTATGTCATAAGTTTTTCACTCTGAACTCTTACATCATTTAGCTCAGAATCTAGACTTTACTAACGTTTTCATCAAGTATTAGATTCAGGGGGAGCTAAGCTCAGAATCAAGCAGTGACTTGAATTCAGAATGAGCAAGATAAACTACTCACATCAGGATAAGTATTATTCTATATCTCTAAACTCTGAGTGAATTCAGTTTAATGTTTAAGAATTGTTCATCAAAAATCTTAGTTTTGTCATCATCAAAAAGGGGGAGATTGTAAGATCAAGTTTTGATCTAGTAGTACAACTCTATGTTTTGATGATTACAAGTTAACCTTTTGATATGAACAATTGTGGTACTCTAACGTGTTTTTCTGAGTGTGCTATTTACAGGCTCTGGCCTCAACTCAATCTCACACAAATCAGAAGCACTGTGTATAAAGAGTGACCCAAGCAACGCTTTCGCATTCACCATGTTCAGTATGAACAGTGGAAAAGCTTCAGAAGTTCTGAAGCTATACAAACTCTGATGTGGACTCAGTCGCTAGAAGCTCTGAAGATCCAGAAGTTCTGATAACCAAGAAACACTGAAGGTTCAGATGTTCTGATGGTGTAGAAGACTCTGAAGATCCAGAAGCTGAATAGTGGAAACTCTGATGTCCAGAAGCAAGAAACTCTGAAGGCCATGTTCTTCCCTCTGAGTTCAGAATCAGAAGATACAATGGTCAGAGGATCTGTGCTTTCCCTCTGACTCTGATCAACCGGCTTCACAAGTTCCAATATGAAGTATTCCCCTGATCAGAAGTCTCCTAGGTTAAAAGGTCAAGTCGCTATCCAAGTACAAAAGCAAGTGTACCTTCCTGACGACCTACCTAACGTTCTCAGCCACAACAGAAGCTGGATTTTCCAGAACTGCCCTCCAACGGTAGCATTTCCCATGCAACGCTCAACCCTAATCCTTGGAGTATATATAAAGGCTGAAGATTGAAAGAAGCTAAGAAAGAAACAAAGAAGAAGCAATATACACGCGCAAGACATATTCAAAATATTCTAAGCTTTCTTTCATCTTGAAATTCATTGTGTTTACTATAAGCTTTTTAGAAGCAATTTCTTTGTAAACAAGAACTTCATATACAGTTGTATAGTTTGCCTTTAGGAGATCAAGGTTGATCGGATCCTAGAGAAGACTAAGAGAGTGAATCTTAGTGTGAGCTAAGTCAGTGTAATTGTTAGTCACTTGTAGGTTTCAAGTGCAGTTGTAACTCTTACCTGATTAGTGGATTGCCTTCATTCTAAGAAGGAAGAAATCACCTTAACGGGTGGACTGGAGTAGCTTGAGTGATTTATCAAGTGAACCAGGATAAAATCCTTGTGTGCTTTTCTATCTCTTATCTTTAGCACTTAAGTTCTCGAAAGATTTGTCAAAATCTTTAAGGTGGAAGTTTTGTTCTGAAAACGTTATTCAAACCCCCCCCCCCCTTTCTACCGTTTTTCATACCTTCAAGTCAGCCCAAAACGGCCTAAACTAGACCACCTAGTTCGACCAACTCTCTGTGATCCTCATAGAAAGAACCACACAAAAAGCTAAAGGTCGGGGACCTACCCTGCCCCAAAATGAGAATATGCGATCAGAGCTATGACACCACTTCTACTCTAACCTCCCCTGAGGAGCGCATCTCAACACTCCTCATCCAAAGCGCTGGCAAAGTCGTCGTCTAAATTAGAATCCAGAACGATCAGCTCCCTGTCCACGTCGATGACCTCTCTCTCTACCGACCGAGTCTCAATCCTAGAGACACCCGTCTCCGCGTCCACCACACAAACGAACAAGTCCTCCTCCATCATGTGTACCAACAACACAACATGGTAGCCACGGGAGGAAGTCGAAGTCCTTAGGCGAAGGGTGGCAGCAGTGACAAGCTCCTCCACTGGCACAGCAGGTCTGGAACTTGGTCCGGTGTCAGCACGGTCAGCAAGGGTAGGAGAGTTCGATCCCGAAGAAGCTCTGCAACAGACTCCCCATCCGGTGGGTCCTTGTTGTCAGACGACGGCGGTGGTGGCACTCCTGCACTATGTCTGCAGTGCACGCCGGGTGGTAGGTTAAAGCTAACCGAATACCGTCTCAAGACTCCCTTCGTCAAGTGCCCAAACTTGCTAACCTGTCCTCTATTATTCTCCCCGAATATATAGCTCGATGGCTAGCGGGGTCAACCACCCACGAGCTAGGGATATCCTGGTCAATCATCTCGAACCTAGTCCCCTCGAGGGGTGGACCATCATGAACCAGCCTGCCATGGACATCTGACAGCAGGCGTACAATCGCCCAAACACAAACAGCAGGCGCAAGGGTCAACTCAAAGAGATACATAAATAATACACATAATCGATAGAGTGTACGGGGATAAATACTTAGGTTCAATAGGCTTATAATAGCAATGTAAGTAGCATGTCCTCCAATGAATCATGAATAACAATTACTGAAAATTTATCAATTATCAAGTAAGATAACAAATATCAATCACATTCGACAATTAGGTCAAAATGTGTGATGAGATGCAATGACATGCTTCATAAGAATGCTTCAGATAGATGGGCACCATCGAGTCAGTCCTGACACCGGCCTAACGTTTAACCATTTCCGCTCGGGCGTCTCTTACACCAAACAAATGTAGTCAGATCAGCCGCAACCCGCAGGTCTGCCATTTCCGTATGCTACTAAGAAACACACGCAGTGTTCTTATGTGGAAATCCGGGTCTTATGACCATTTTGGAATCCACCAAGGTCTGACATCCCACCGTGTATAAACCTCAAAATGTATGAATGATGCAATATGATTAGCCAAACAACGTCTCTGACCTCACCCGTCACGTCGTCACGTGTTCTAGCTAACTTATTGTCTCTAAAAAGAATACCCTAAGGTAAATGTTGATTCTGCGACAAAAGACAATTAAATATAAAAAGAGTGCAATCACCCTTGATGACTTCTTGAGTCATCTGACTCATCCAATTTTGATGGTCAAAAACTACTCAGCTAGCGAAAGAGTACCAATGTACTTGGAAACTTATAGTTCCCCGGCTTATCTTTTTGATAGCCAAACAATAAACTACTCATCGAGCAAAAGAGTATCAACATACTCAGAAACTTATAGTTTCCCGGCTTATCTTTTTGATAGCCAAACAATAAAACTGCTCATCGAGCAAAAGAGTATCAACATACGCAGAAACTTAATAGTTTCCCGAAAACTTAGATTCGACGACACTTCTCACTTTCCAAAACTAATATCCAAGCCCTAAGCTTTCATCTGAGATTTTTATCAGTGTTTAAAGGGTTCAGAGGTTGTTTAGTGTATTATGAATTGTCCTTGTGAAATAGTTTCCATTTAGGTTTGTCTCTAATCTTATGAGTTTAAAAGATCCCATCATCCCAAGTGGACTGCGAGAGACCCCAGGGGCCGTCGCCTAGGGATGCTTGCCTCAGGGCGACACGCGAGCCAGGGAATTGGGCCTCCCCAGAGAGGCCAAACCGGCCCATTGAAGACAGTTAGGGGCGCCAGGCCCAACCCCTAGCCTATAAATAGGGGTGGTTACCAATTGTAAGGGACTCTTGGCTCATTTGATAAATAACAAACCAAAAATTCAGTTACATTCTCTCTCGAAGCGGTTACACATTCTCTCTCTCTAGATTCCCCCATTTCAATCCTTTCACTCTAGGTACTATACCTTCTTTCTATGTTCTTGGCTGGAACATTTGTCGCCGTCTGTGGAGATCGGTAGATTTCGATTCTCAGACTACGTGGATTGCTGTTTTTGGTTGAGAGGAGTTCGGAATTCTGTACAATTTCCTTTGCATTTCATGTTTTTGGTTAAATTTCTGGTTCGTGGTTGAAATTCGATGGAGACTCGCCGTCGTCGCCGCAGCGAAACGCTCGAGCAGAGGCATGGTTCACCACCGCGTCGTGTGAGGGGAAGGCCGCGCCGTGAGGAGGTTCGTCGCAAGCAACATGAGCAGCCAACTCCTCCTCCGCCTCCTCCTACTCCTTCTCTGACACCTCCATTACCTTCTCCACCGTCCTCACCGTCACGGCAAGGATCTCCAGCACGCTCGCCGGAGGTCTCAGGAGGTGGATCGTTGTTTCCTCCAGCTCCGATCACTCATAGAGATTGGAGACGCTTGATCCTCAACGTAGACAACATACGACAGCGGAACGATTACTTGCAGGAGCAGTAAGATTACTACCGCCTTGAGCAACAGGACGAAGGAGAACGGGAGGCGGAGGCTGTAGCGGAGTTTGAGCCATTCTCGGCGGCGGTAAGGGAGGTAGCCATACCTGACAACATGAAGAATCTTGTTCTGGAGACGTATAGTGGAAGGGAGGTAGCCATACCAAAGGATCATCTGCTTTATTTCAACACAAAAATGGTGATAAGTGCAGCTTCTGATGCGGTGAGGTGCAGGATGTTCCCATCAACATTCGAAGGCACGGTGATGACTTGGTTCAGGACTCTGCCTCGTGGTTCCATTGCGAAATTCCGCGATTTCTTGTCGAAATTCCTCATTCAGTTCTCTGCAAGCAAGATCAAGCAGGTCACAATTGATGACCTGTACAATTTTTTCCAATTAGAACGGGAAACTTTGAAGCAATACGTGAAGCAGTACAACACCGCATCTGTCAAGATTGAGGAGTTGGAGCCGCAAGCCTGTGCGCGCGCCTTCAAGAATGGACTGTTACCAGGAAAGCTGAACAGCAAGCTAAGTCGAAAGCCAGCGTTCGATGGCGGAAGTCCGCGCTCGGGCGAATACCTACATTCTGGATGAGGAGGACGACGCGTTCAAAAGGAGACGTGCAAAAGTGGAAAAAGATGGCGGACAAAGGGATGTGTCGCCGGCAAGAAAGCAAGGTCGGGAGAAGGGAGAAAGCAGTAAGAGAAGGGATAAGAAAGTCAAGCAACCGGAGAAGTTTGCGAAAGAGCAACCCTATCCGAAGAAAGAAAACTTCGAACGTCGCCGCCCATGGCAACAAACTGACCCTCGCTGGCGCGAGAGGCTGAGAGAAGACATGAACGCGGAATTAACACAACTACTCCGGGAAGTAAAGGCAACGCATGCAGTCGAAGAAGGAGAGAAAGACGTTAATCCGCCACGAGAGGCAGTAGACAGAACCAAGTGGTGCGAGTATCATCGCTCGGCGGGCCACTACACCGGTGATTGTTTTATGTCAAAAGGTGAGATCGAGAGGCTGATCAGGGCGGGACGCTTGCAAAGGATTGACCGCGGCCGGGGGGAGCGCCAACAGGAAAGCCGCCAGCAGAATGATCGCAGGCGGGATGGCCGTCGGTAGACACCAACAGCGAACAAGAAGGAGACATTGGCGACGAGGAAGAAAGGAGCCAACGAAACCTTCAACAAGGGTCTCGAGCCGTCGATTGGGACGATCAATACAATTGCGGGGGGTTTCGGCGGAGGGGGCGACATGCCTTTAGCAAGGCGCAAACATGTGAGGGTAGTGAGTTCAGTACAAGAGTTTTCAACTCCATTTGGTTTTCAGCACCCGGACATAGAGATATCGTTGGCAGACTTTGAAGGGATTAAAACACATAAGGACGATCCCGTGGTGGTAATGGAAAGGATTAATAGTTTCAACGTGCGAAGAGTTCTCTTAGATCAGGGTAGTTCTTTGGATATCATCTATGGCGATGCGTTTGACCAGTTAGGGTTGACAGATAAAGACCTAATGCCATACTCCAGGACTTTGGTAGGCTTCTCGGGGTTATAGGTCTGGGTGCGTGGCTACTTGGATTTGGACACAGTCTTTGGTGTGGACGAGAGCGCAAAGCTCTTGCGCTTAAAAAGCTGGAAAGAGTGCGGTGGATCAACAGCGGGCGAAGGAATGCTACAATAACTGCTTGAGCTTGTATGGGAAGAAGGGAGCTGGCGCTGAGCACAGATGTCACAAGATCGAGGTCTTGGAAGGCGGTCAAGGCCAGCAGGGCTTATAGGGCCAAGGACAAAGTGGTGTGAGAAGACAGGGACGGTGGATTAATGAAAGGTATGGGGGGCCAAGAAGGAACCGAAATCAAGAAAGGGCAGGTCAAAGGACGGGGGAAGATGGACAATTTACCGATGCTCATGCTGAGGAGCGATAGGAGGACCTGGAAATGAACAAATCTAGCAGGGGCGTGTTGGCGATTGAGCCAAGGCTAACAGCTGATCAGGAAAGGCACTTGGAAAGGTTAGTAGGAGACAATTTTGACCTCTTTAATTGGAGTCAAAGAGACGCAGCGCTCTGGAGCCTGCCCAGGTTCAACAAGCCAACACAGCTAGTGGAAGGTGGAGAGGAAGAACAAGCACTACGGGGCGCGATTCAAAGGAAATTAGGAAAAGTCGATCAATCTCAGGGCAAGCTGAAGACTGAGGAAGAGCAGTGCCAGGCACGGCGTCGTAGGAACAAAGGAAAGAGGAATGTGGAGTGTTGGAAACCACTGGGAGCTGCAAATTTGAGACGGACAAAGGCGGCCCAGTGCGTCAGGTTAGAGAACAGCCTAGGCAGGCCCCCTTTCTATTATAGGGTAGTTGAGCGGGGCGACCGGCCTCCCAAGGGCGATGAGTGGGTGGCGAGCACGTCGGGGCTAAAGGATGAAGTGTTTGGCGTGGTACCTTAACTAGGAGGGGTGACTACTGGAAAAGCAAGGTGGGCCTATGGAAGGAGCAGTGACGCGGCGAGGAGGAGCAGGAATAGGTCAAAAATAAAGATGTACTCTTTTTCTCCATCACGAGAGTTTTTTAATGAGGCATCCCTCAATAAATGTAAAATCTCTTTTATAATCGAATACAAAAGGATATTCTCTGCAATACTCCTAACTCTCAACCTAATTGAAACGGTCGCTTGGTGGAAAAAATTCTCTGATGGTGGCGATCCCAACACGACCTTGATGTCTGGGGATCGCTCCGAAAAGTCCGGCGCGACCGTTGCCACCTATTGGCGAGGTGTACGGATAAGCTTCTTATCCCAAAAGCCTCCCCGAAATATGGGTGAGCGAAAGTCTCCCTGAAATATGGGCGAGCACTCCAAACTAGGCTAAGCCTCGGGCAACCCACTGAAGGTATGAAAAACGATAGAAAGGGGAGGTTTGAATAGCGTTTTAAAACTAAAAACTTGACCCACTTGAGATTTAAATAAATCTCTTCAACCACCTAGGATAAAGTGCTAAGATAAGAGTGTTCACTTGATAAATCCCTCAAGCTAATCCAGTCCACCCGTTAAGGTGATTACTTCCTTCTTAGAATGAAGGCAATCCACTAATCAGAGTTTGTTACAACTGCACTTGCTACCTGCAAAGTGACTAACAATACACTGACTTAACTATCACTAAGATTCACTCTCTTAGTCTTCTCTAGGATCCGATCAACCTTGATCTCCTAAAGGAAAATCAAACAACTGTTTGTAGGTTTTGGCTTACAAAGAAATGCTTCTTGGAAAGCTAATAGTAAACATAGTTAATACAATATGAAGATAGATTGCTAAGAGAATATTTGAATATTGCTTGCGCGTGAACAAGTTTCTTAGACGACATCTTTCAATCTTCAGCCTTTATATACTCCAAGGATTAGGGTTTGGACGTTGCATGGAGATGCTACCGCTGGAGGGCAGATCTGGGATTTCCAGGTTCTGCTGTGGCTGAATCAGATAGGTAAGGTCGTCAGCAATAGTACAATTGCTTTTGTACTTTGGATAGCGACATGACCTTTATCCTTGTTGACTTCTAATCAGAGTGATGCTTCATCTTGGAACTTGTGAAGCTTGGTGATCAGATTCAGAGGGAAGCTTGGATCCTCTGAACTTTGTACCTTCTGCTTTTGAACTCAGAAGAGAAGTACTTGGTCTTCAGAGTCAGCTTACACCCACATGGCCATGGGACCCGACATACTGTAAGTCCTCGCCAAGCACAACTGGTAAGGCCACACCTATTCTTACGGGAAAATTGTGTGAACAAAGCCTTAGTTCTAAAACTAAGCAAAAGTCCTAGTTATGCCAAGCACACTCTCAAGGTTGTTAAACGTAATTCAGACTTATACCGAAAAACAAACACAAAAGCGAAACATGGCGAGACGAAAAGCAAAGGGAGAACAAAGCCGCTCAAAACTACTATTCCCATTAGAACAAATATAATAAAAGTTACAGGAGTTAACAGAAAAAGACAGAATTATTACACAATCATTTTAAGTATTATTAATGATTTCCTCTTGTTCTATGTCTTCATCATTCTGGAAATGCTCGGCTACAAAACCCGGAGGATCCTCGGGACCAACCAATCCGGCGGGGGTGACCTTCTTGAACTCCCCCATTGGGCTAAGGTCTAACTAGGAGTGGAGGCGCTGAATTTGGGTCTTGGCAAGAAAGAATCCGCGACCACATTCGAAAACAGCAGCTGCAGCCGCATCTGATCTTAACTTCTTTTCAAGGGCCTCTGCGTCGGATCGGGCTTGGGCTCTTGCTGCAACCAAAGCCTCGTCCTTCTTAACCATTTCTGCACGGAGGGTCTCAAGTTCCGCACCCATGGAAGAAATGGTTTGGTCTTTGGAGGCAAGCAAGTCCTCCTTTGTATCAGACTCAATTTGCTCCTCCTATTTGAATTTCTCAAACGTGTTCTCTAGTTCCAAGATCTTTTTATCCTAGAATTCCAAGCTAATCGCATAACGTTTGGTTTGTTCATCCAACTTTTCGGAGGAGGCGACTTCTTGGGAGGCTAGCCGGGCCAGTAGCACATCGCGCTCTTCAACGAATTTGGAGTTAAGGGCACGAATACGAGTCACCTCTTGCTGCAAAGCTTCAGAATCTCTAGCTGCCCGCTTGTAGCGATGAAAAGAATGGAGCAGTGTCCCTAGAGCGCCCTCGGACACTATGTCCAAACCTTGCCTTTGAGTCACTTCATCCGTTTTCTCGACTTGTGCCGGCGTAGAGGAGAGGGTAAGTGGCATCCCAGGATTCTCGGAGACCGAGGATTGACGTGACATGTGACTTGGAGGCGGCGGCAGCGTCGAACCAGTGGAGGGCTTTGAGGTTTGCCCGGCAAGCGACATGGCAACAGTTCCACCAGGGGCAGTCTGAAAGAGCTAGGTGGTGGTAGAGTTGATTCCAGGGGGGGCTCTGTTGGCGAGCTCGCCTTGTATGCCAGACGAAGGAACTAGAGTCGTCTTGGGCGGTCCACCAGGCTCACTGGAAGTGGAGGCGGTGACCGAGACGTCCTCCCCGCCAGAAGAAGAAGCGGCGACCGAGTCGAGTTTCTTCTTGAAAGACGGTTGGGAGACCTCTTTGCCAAGGCTCTGGGGCGCTCGCTTCTGGTCCTCGCCCTCCAAATTGGACGGGGAGGGTGTTTTGTCACCCTTCAAGTTAACTCGAGGAGGAAATGAGACATTCTTCTTCTTCTCAAAGACAGCAAGGAGGTCCGCACTGGTAAAATTCATTTTCCCTGGTTCAAAGGACAACGAAGGAAAGTCAGTAAAAATATAGGGGGAATGAAATGAGCAAGGGACAAGGAACGAATCAAAGGAAGGTCAGGAGACCTAGGTATGCGGGAGTTAGTGAAATCCTAGCTTTAGCAATCACACGAACGCAGTCTAGGACTGGAAGGTTAGCTAGTGTAATTCAGGTTCCGTGTAGTACGAACGTCCTGCACGATGCTAGGACAATAGGTTCGACAATCGTTAACAGTAAAATAGAACTTAAACCAGAAACAACAAAACACAAGAATTGTTAACCCAGTTCAGTGAAAGACTTTCACCTACGTCTGGAGGGTTTGCACCCAAAGAAAGGAAATCCACTATTTTAAGATTCAGGAATTACAGACACTCATGAACACAACAGTTCATAGTTTACTTCCTAATCTACCCAGTGTATTTCTACTTAGAATCTCAACCTAAGTATGAGAGCCCCTCTCACTTTCTCTCAATCACTGCCACAATGATTGGTGATACAATAAACAATCAGAGTTTGAAAGCAATCAAACACGCAGAACCCTTCTTTGCTTTATAGAATCAGTGAGCAAAGAGGATTCACAACTAAGAAAGGACAAAGCACAATCACAAGCCCTAAAACACTTGATCTCTCTCTCTTAGTTTCGATGGTCTTCATGTTTTAGGTCTTCATCCTTTTATAGACTTCAGCAGCGGTAGCATGGGCTCTGGGGTTAGCATGGGCTGAAGTAACAGATTGCAGCAACAGCAATTCAAAACACAATCTTGATAGATTTTGTTTACTTATTGCACAAGTAAAGATAGAAACCAATCTTTTAACAACGATTGTTTCAACAAATAACAACCCATAAATAAAACCCTTCTGGAATAGCTACTTGATCCCCAAGTAACACGTAAAACATATCTGCAACAAATCTTCAGAGGGCCCACAACAGAAACTCAAGCTGAGGACTGATGCCCTAGCTTCACGGAATCAGATGCCACGACATCTGCTTCGACAATCGGTTGTTTTGACAAAATGCAAGGCAACATGTACCAACAATCTCCCCCTTTGTCAAATTTTGTCTTAAACAACACACAACCAGAGAGGATAAAAATAGAGAATCAATTCTCCCCCTTAAGCATAGCTCCCTCTCAAATGATGCATCCATACCAACAATTAGCATAGTTGAAACATTACACTTAGCAGCAAAAACACACAAACAGAAGTACTATCAATCCTTAGCATATGATGACTTCACAGTAGAGTAGCTACAGTAGATCAACTTGAACTTCAACATACCAGAAAACACTATCAGAAGTTACTTACACATAAGCTGACCACATAAAACCAGAAGATGCAACTTGAAAACACACCTAGCAATTGTCTTGAACTTGTCTTCAAATTGAACAGACCAAAGCTAACACTAGAAAAACACACATAGTCTTCACAGTAGCAACTTCACAGTAGTAACATAGGTCTTCACAGTAACAGCACAAATTATTACAGACCATAGCAGATAGAATCTTCAAACTTCAAACTACTCCCCCTTTTTAGAACAAATTTGCAAAGGGTGCACAAATACATCCATAAACAAAAGAAAATCGCAAAAGAACAGAACAAACTAGTCTTCAGATCCTTCCTCCTCTCTAGACTCTTCTGCATTTTCCTCTGCACTCTCTTCAGATCCTTCCTCCTCTTCACTGCTCTCATCATCAGCAGCTGTAGCTGCAGCCCTTTGCTCACCTCCTTGGCGTTCTTCTTCTTGCAGCTTGAGTAGCAAAGCATCAACCTTGAGCATCCTTGCAGTGCTCACCCTGATTGTTTCCTGCAAAGCCTTGGAGACTTCCTGTAATTCAGCAATGATGGTCTGAGTGCCAGTTTCAGTCACAGGAGGGGCAGATGTCATGCTAGTTAGCATGGCAATGTCTATGACATGTGGCTCCATAAACAAACATTGATCCAAGGTGATTGGAACTCCACGAGACATAACCACTTCATCAGCCCTGAGAATCTGAGGATGCTGCTTGAGAATGATCTCAGCAATAAGTGAAGGAAATGAAACAGGCAGCTTCACAGCACAAGTATCAGCATGCTTCAATGTCTGCTCAAACACAAAAGTTCCAAAATCAAAAGCAATAGACTAGCCAATTCTATAGAGAAATTTGGCAAGGGTTGTAGAAACACCAGAGGTATGTTGTGTAGGAACCCAATTCACAGCACCATTCCTGTTAAAGATTGCATACTTCACACTGAGATTGCCAGTGGACAACAATTTCTTGTTGGGCCACTTCTTCACATAATCAGCAGTAAGTTCCTTAGCAACATCATCCATGGACACTTCTTCATCAGCAAATTCAATAACACTTCTTCCAAGTGCTTGATTGATCACAGCAGGTGAGAACACAACACATTCAGCCCTCACAAATACTTTCCTGAATTCATCACTATCAGGAAGTCCAACATCAACAGAGAGATTCACCAAGAACTCTCTCACAAGCTTCTCAAAGCACCTTCCAACATTTTGGATAGTCTTCATCAGACCTGCTTTCTCAATAAGTGCAATAACATCTCTGCATTCAAGAACATCAGGGCCAACTTCCCTTTCCTTGGCCATTCTTCTCTTTCAAACAAACTTCCACTTCTCTACATTCTCTTCCAAGTGAAAAGACGCTCTATCAATAGGAACAGCAGGAACATTTTGAGGAATACGCTTACCAGAAAACTTCTTTTTCTCAGAGGGTCGAATGTCCTGGACATCGGCTTCAGCATCTGACTCAGAGTCTTCAACATCAACTGGAATCTTCCTTTTCTTCTTCTCACTTGGACTCTTGACAGCCTTTTGCTTTCCCTTATCCTTCACACTTGCTTGTTTAGATTTGTAGGTTACAAGAGATGACTTGGATCTCTTTGGTGGAGTGGGAGTGACTTCAGGTGTAGAGACCTTTCTTTTTCTTTTCATCCTGGCAGCAACGCTATCAGGAATGGACTTAACCAGGGGCACATCATCAGAAACATCATTAGAGATGTCCTGAACATGGGCTGGAGCCTGGGTTGGCTTTGCAGAATTGATATCCTCAGAATTGCCATTCTTTGGATCAGCATCCTTTGAAGAAGACGATACAGAGACATCAGGCTTGGTAGCCTTGCCTGAATCTTCAAGAGTAGTGGACACGTTTCCAGAATTTTCTTGATCATAAATTTCCTGAGACACAGATGTCTCAACATCGGGCACAACATTAGGAGGCGATTTCAAAGGAGAGTCTTCAGCATTGATTTCCTCTTCATCAGTAACATCCTCACATAGAGGGACATTGGCGGGTTCTTTATTTTGAACCTTGGACATGTAGGTCTTTCTTGCTGGGTATCTTGTCTTCATCTTCCCAGGAGCTTTCTTTGTCATTGGAGATGGTTGGGAAGAACCACTCTTCAAACCCATGCATTTAACTCCTTTAGCCGTTTTTCAATCTTTGCCTTGACAAAGTCATTCTTTCTTGAACTTTAAGACATGATGAAATAGGAGCAAA
This sequence comes from Lotus japonicus, assembly GCF_012489685.1. Classification (NCBI taxonomy): domain Eukaryota; kingdom Viridiplantae; phylum Streptophyta; class Magnoliopsida; order Fabales; family Fabaceae; genus Lotus; species Lotus japonicus. The sequence goes on along the minus strand of NC_080042.1, from coordinate 50,620,406 downwards.
CACAAACAGAGCACAGAACGATGAAGAAGAATTGAAAATGAGAGATAATGAGTCTTGAAGAAAATAGATGAACAAGTGGTTGAGAGAACACAATTTGCTCGTTGGAGGTAGTTATAGGGCAAGTTAATGATGTCACAACGACAGTTAATGATGACAAAAAATAAACTAGTCGTTGACACATTAGGGAACGCTAATTGCTATGCATTAAAAAAACAAATCCCTAGGTTTCCTCTTAATTTTTCAAAGGTAATTGCATCAAGGGGTTTTGTGAAAATATCAGCTAACTGTTTGTCAGTTGTAACATGCTCCAAATTGACAATTTTATCCTCCACCAAGTCTCTAATAAAATGATGTCTAATATCAATATGCTTGGTCCTGCTATGATGTATGGGATTCTTGGAAATGTTGATTGCACTAAGATTGTCGCAGTACAATGTTATGACATCTTGTTCAACATCATACTCCTTCAGCATTTGCTTCATCCACATGAGTTGAGTACAACTACTTCCTGCTGCAATATACTCTGCTTCAGCTGTAGATAATGAGATACAATTCTGCTTCTTGCTAAACTATGAAATCAAATTATTCCCTAGGAAGAAACATCCACCAGATGTGCTCTTTCTATCATCTGCACTACCTGCCCAATCTGCATCACAGAATCCAACTAAAGAAGAATTTGTATCATGAGTATAGAGAATACCATAGTCACTTGTGCCATTGATGTACTTGATAATTCTCTTGACTTGTAGAAGATGACTTGCCTTAGGAGCTGCTTGATATCTAGCACATACACCAACAACAAAGGTGATGTCTGGTCTGCTAGCAGTAAGATACAACAAGCTTCCAATCATGCTTCTATAGAGACTTTGATCAACATCTTCTCCTTGCTCATCCTTGGACAGTTTGATAAGTGTAGCAGCAGGAGTTCTCTTGTGACCAGCCTTTTCAAGACCAAACTTCTTGACTAATCCTTTAGCATACTTACTCTGTGATATGAACATAGAATCCACCATTTGTTTGACTTGTAGCCCTAGGAAATAATTCAATTCACCAACTAAGCTCATCTCAAATTCAGATTTCATTTGTCGGACGAATTGCTCCACCATCGAGTTCGACATTCCTCCAAAAACAATGTCATCCACATAAATCTGTGCTATCATGAGCTTTCCTTTGTCATTCTTCACAAACAGAGTTTTATCAATTCCTCCCTTACAGTAACCATTGCTAACAAGAAAATCAGTTAACATTTCATACCAAGCCCTAGGTGCTTGCTTCAAACCATACAAGGCTTTCCTCAGTTTGTACACATGATCTGGATGATGTGGATCTATAAATCCTTTAGGTTGCTCAACATAAACCTCTTCACTCAAATAACCATTCAGAAAAGCACTCTTCACATCCATCTGATAGAGTCTGAACTTCAAAATACAAGCAACACCTAACAAGAGTCTTATAGATTCTAGTCTAGCTACTGGAGCAAAGGTCTCATCAAAATCAACCCCTTCTATCTGAGTATATCCTTGAGCAACTAGCCTTGCTTTATTCCTTGTGACTGTTCTAGTTTCATCTGATTTGTTCTTGAAGATCCACTTAGTGCAAATGATGTTTACTTCTTCTAGTCTAGACACTAATTCCCACACTTCATTTCTCCTGAACTGCTCTAGCTCCTCTTGCATCGTATTTATCCAATATTCATCAGTGAGAGCTTCGTTGACATTCTTGGGTTCTATCTTAGAGATGAAACAACCATGAGCAATAAGACTTCTGGATCTGGTAGTCACCCCTTCTTGAAGATTACCCATGATGTTTTCTTGAGGGTGATTCTTCTGAACTCTAATTGATGGAGCTTTATTTGATGGGATATCTTTGTCCTCTTTTTCATCAGCACTTGTCTCTGAGTCATTGTCGAGGATGGTTGTTGGAGCATCAGCTGGAACATCTGCACCATCATCATCTTCATTCAAATTTGCTTCTTCCTTCTTGCTTGGTTCATCATTCACAATCACATTCACAGATTCCATCATGGTCCTTGTGCGAGAATTAAAAACTCTATAAGCTTTGTTGCTCATAGAATACCCCATGAAAATCCCTTCATCACTTCTTGGATCAAGCTTCCTCATGGGATCACGATCTGCAAGAGTATAACATTTACTTCCAAATATGTGAAAGTATTTTACATAAGACTTTCTTCCTTTCCATAGCTCATACTGAGTAGAGGATGTCCTTGCCCTGATGGTGACTCTATTGTGAATATAACAGGCAGTACTCATAGCTTCAGCCCAGAGCTGGTGTGGAATCTTCTTAGCATGTAACATTACTCTAGCTGATTCCTGGAGAGTTCTATTTTTTCTTTCAACAATTCCATTCTGCTGTGGAGTGATGGGGGAAGAAAACTCGTGACTAATACCTTCTGTTCCACAGAACTCAAAGAACTTAGAATTCTCAAACTCCCTTCCATGATCACTTCTGATTCACACAATCACACAATCCTTCTCATTCTGAAGTCTCAAACATAGGTTCTTGAATATTTCAAATGTCTCTGATTTTTCTCTCATAAATTCAACCCATGTATACCTTGAAAAGTCATCTACACAAACAAACACATACCTTTTTCCTCCCAAGCTTTTAACCTGCATGGGACCCATGAGATCCATGTGAAGCAATTCCAGAACCTTTGTCGTGGTCTGATGCTGGAGCATCTTGTGTGACACTTTGGTTTGTTTACCAATCTGACATTCTTCACAAAGCTTTCCTTCTCCCAAGCTTAAATTGGGCAGGCCTCTTATTGCTTCATCAGAAATAACCTTTTGCATGCTCCTGTAGTTGAGATGTCATAGTCTTTGATGCCATAAATTTACCTCATCTTCTTTGGTTAACAAACATCTAGAAACATGAGCTTTTTCTTCTGATGTCCACATAAAACAGTTGTCTTTTGATCTAACCCCTCTCATCACAACTTTGTCATCATCAGTGGTCACAACACATTCTAACTTATTGAACTTCACATCATAACCTTGATCACACAGTTGGCTTATGCTGATCAGGTTGGCAGTTAAACCATTGACAAGTAACACATTATTCAAGTTAGGAGATTCTGTGCTAACAAGCTTTCCTACTCCCTTGATTTTTCCTTTAGCTCCATCTCCAAAAGTAACATAGTTGGTTGAGTGACTTCTGATGTCTTGTAAAAAGCTCTTGTTCCCTGTCATGTGCTTTGAGCAGCCACTATCAAAATACCAGTCTTCCTTTGATGATGCTCTGAAAGATGTGTAGGCTACCTGACATTTGATTTCACCCTTGGGCTTCAATTGCTTCCTCATTTGAATAGGCTTTGTGGACTTGATATTATTGTGCATATGAGGATAGCCATATAACTTGAAGCAGTAGGGATTTATATGACCATTCCTACCACAATAGTGACACTTCCAAGGCACATTTTTGCCAAACTTAAGCTGAGGGTTCACATGCTGAGGCACATGTCGTGGCAATGGGTCTGACAACTAATAATTCTTGGGCTTCTAGAATTCAGTTTGTTTTGTAGCAGAAACAAATTTCTTTGATCATTTCTGATCTTGTTTGTTAGTTGTCCTGTAGTCAAAGCAAATTCCCTTCAAACTCCCTCCTTGCTTGCTAGTTTCTTTCAAAATTTCATCAAGCATATCAGAGCCACTGTTCAACATTCTAACAGATTTGTGAGTAGCTTCAAGCTTTCTTGTCAGAGTTGCCACTTCCTCTTGAAGTCCTGCATTAATCAACATTAGATTAGTCTTTTCCATAACATCAGCATTATTAAAATTACTTTGCCAGTCCTCCAGATCTTCCTTAAGCTTTGTGCTGAGCTCTTTCAGCCTTTCATTCTAAGAGACAAGTTGTTCTATCTCACTTTGCTTTTCACTCACAAGTTTACATACTTCTTCCCACTTGATATGTAGTAGCTTGTAAGTCTCAGCCAGCTCCTCATCTGAAATGTCCTCATCACTTGTATCAGACTCATAGATGGTTCCAGTAAAAGCATTGACTTTGTTTGCAGATATCTCCTCCTCATCTTCAGTGTCTTCATCTGACCAAGTAACCATCATACCTTTCTTCTGCTTCTTTAGATAGGTGGCACATTCAGACCTGATATGACCATATCCTTCACATTCATGACACTGCATTCCTTTATTCTGACCAGATCTTTCTTCTTCCTTGGTTTTCCTCTGTGAATTAGAAAACTTGGGTTTGTTGTCGAACTTCATGTCCTGAACACTAGGCCTGGTTCTTTTGTCAATCTTTCTCAATGCCCTGTTGAATTTTTTTGCTAGCATAACCAGAGCCTTAGAAAGCTTTTCACCCTCACAGTCTTCATCATCACCTTCATCAGTGTTAGACACAAAAGCAATACTCTTGTTCTTCTTTTCAGACTTTCCACTCAGTTTCAACTCAAATGTCTGCAAAGAGCCAAAAGGTTCATCAACCTTCATGTTCTCAATGTCTTGAGCCTCCTCAATCGCAGTGACTTTCATAGAAAATTTCTGAGGAAGAGATCTCAAGATCTTCCTTACAAGCTTCTCATCTGACATAGGTTCTCCCAAAGCAAATGAAGCATTAGACTAGTCATGGACACGCATGTGGAATTCTGAGATAGTCTCTTCTTCAGTCATCATCAAATTTTCAAATTAAGTAGTAAGCATCTGAAGCCTTGACATCCTTACTCGAGTAGTTCCTTCATGTGCAGTTTTCAGAATACCCCAAGCATCCTTTGCCACAGTACACATATTGATCAGCCTAAACATATTCTTGTCAACTCCATTGAAGATAGCATTTAGAGGCTTTGAGTTTCCAAGAGCAGCTTCATCTTCAACACTAGTCCATTCCTCTTCAGGTTTCTCCACAACAGTAGTAGATGTGCCTTCAACCTCAGGCTTAGTGGGGTGCTTCCAACTCTTGACAATAGCTTTCCAAGTCTTGTTGTCAATTGACTTGAGAAAGACTGTCATGCGAACCTTCCAGTAGTCATAGTTAGTACCATCCAGAATGGGTGGCCTGTTGACTGATCCTCCCTCCTTGTTATCCATGAGAACTTGAATCAAACTCCCTGGAGCTCACCCAACCAGAACAGGGTGGCTGCTCTGATGCCAATTGTAATTCAATTCAGAAACATCCTGCACAATGCTAGGACAATAGGTTCGACAATCGCTTAACAGTAAAACAAAGCTTAAACCAGAAACAACAAAACACAAAAATTGTTAACCCAGTTCAGTGAAAGACTTTCACCAACGTTTGGAGGGTTTGCACCCAAAGAAAGGAAATCCACTATCTCAAGATTCAGGAATTACAGACACTCATGAACACAACAGTTCATAGTTCACTTCCTAATCTACCTAGTGTATTTCTACTTAGAATCTCAACCTAAGTATGAGAACCCCTCTCACTTTCTCTCAATCACTACCACAGTGATTGGTGAACACAATAAACAATCAGAGTTTGAATGCAATCAAACACACAGAACCCTACTTTGCTTTATAGAATCAGTGAGCAAAGAGGATTCACAACTAACAAAGGACAAAACACAATCACAAATCCTAAAACATTTGATCTCTCTCTCTTAGCTTCGGTGGTCTTCATGTTTTAGGTCTTCATCCTTTTATAGACTTCAGCACCGGTGGCATGGGCTCTAGGGTTAGCATGGGCTGAAGTAACAGATTGCAGCAACAGCAATTCAAAACGCAATCTTGATAGATTTTATTTACTTATTGCACAAGTAAAGATAGAAACCAATCTTTTAACAAAGATTATTTCAACAAATAACAACCCATAAATAAAACCCTTCTGAAATAGCTACTTGATCCCCAAGTAACACGTAAAACATATCTGCAACAAATCTTCAGAGGGCCCACAACAGAAACTCAAGCTGAGGACTGATGCCCTAGCTTCACGGAATCAGATGCCACGACATCTGCTTCGACAATTGGTTGTTTTGACAAAATGCAAGGCAACATGTACCAACAAAATCTGTTTCAGGTATGATTCTATAACTCTTCAAACCTGTGTTGCTTATTGTTTTTACCAATCACTGAGGCAGTGATTGAGAGAAAGTGAGAGGGGCTCTTATACTTAGGTTGAGATACTAAGTAGAAATACATTGGGTAGATTAGGAAGTGAACTATGAACTGTGGTGTTCATTAATGTATGTAACTCCTGAATCTTGAGATAGTGAATTTCCTTTCTTTGGGTGAAAGCCCTCCAGATGTAGGTGATGTTGCACCAAACTGGGTTAACAATTCTTGTGTCTTGTTTACTTATGCTTTTAAAGTTTCTGTTGTTACTGTTAGTCGGTTGTCGAGCCGGTTATCCCAACATCGCGTAGAACATCTGTCCTGTGCGAGAACCAGAATTTCAAAAACAATGATAGGGCCCGAACCTTGGTTCGTCCCGTCAAACTTTCCCAAAATCTCATCATGAGTGTGGCATAACTACCCGTTTTCCTCTCTCTGACGTACAACAGATATATGTATAATTGTACTACCAAGTTAGCACAATCCAACATTCATGGCACATATATCAACACATCATAAGATTAACCATTTAACACATAGTATGTGAATCAATCAACGACAATATAAGCGATATATAAATCCCAATCAACAATGTCGTCTGAATCCCTAGAAAACGGAGACACACATCTCAATTAGTTCACTCAGACATTTTCCAGTTCAGTCAACAATCAAGAGCATAAACAATAAATCAAGTCCAATTCGTCGACACCTAAAGTATTAGCTAGTAATATGTGAGTAGCCCTCACCTCTAGTTCGTCCAGCGTGTTCCAGCAAGGTTCCTTCACAATCCCCTCATTCGGCTCCAAGAAGTTCTTTAAACGAACCTTTCACCAAAATCACATAATTCAATCACAACAAGTCAGAACTAATCAAACAATAATTGCTAACGTTATACGAAGCATTATGAGCTCTAGAGTACGATAACCTAACACGATACGACGAGTTTTCGCAAAAGAGATAATTTTCCTCCCCTAAAGGGGGTGCTCTCGGCAGTGCACTCTCTTAGGGTACCGGCGTTTTTTCTTCGGTGAAACTTGATTCCTAGGTTATCATTTGTCGTAACTAGAGTAAATTAAAGCTCGGAAAAGTTATCAGATCGAATACTGAAGCAGGGGTATTTTGGTCAGTGTTTTTAGCTTGGAAATCCAAAGTCGGAATTTTGAAAATCAAAATGGATGGGGTCGCCCCTAACGACTCTTATGACTACTAATCCTAATGGCACTAAGCTCATTCGAAAGTTTTCAGTCCAAAGAGCGAAAATTTAGTCGGAAAATGGGCATTTGAGCCGAATTGAAGCTCTGCGACGATTCGGCGAGATTCAGCTAAATGTAATCGGATAAACATGCTCTTCGGTTAGTACAGAAGAGGTTTTGACAGAGAAATCAAGTTATTTGGACAGTTTTACAAAAAGCTCATAACTTTGAGCACAGAAAGACATAGAGAAAAACGACGAAATTTACGATCAGAGGTAAGGAATAGCATCAGTACGTCGAAATCTACGCGTAGCAACGAACAGAGCAACGATCAGATAAGAATCGGCCAAAATCTCTCCTCCATTTCTCCTCTCCAAGCTCGCGGGTTCAATGGTGTTGTGGGGTTTGAATTTTGATTTCTCACCTATTTATATGTGAGGGAAAATGCGGGAAAATGATTATTTCACGATTCCGATTTTTTCTGCGCGTTCCTCTGTGAATTCTAAGATAGATTCTGGCGACAAAATTCCAAAACTCGAAACATGTTTTTTCGAATTAAAGCAAACGAAAAACTACTTTTTGCAGTTGATGTTGGATGAGAAATCTTCCTTCTGAAGAAAGATTAGAAACATTGAGAGCAATCGGCACGCACATGTGGAATCTTCATTTGAAGCTCCGAATAGAAAAGGTCTTCATCGACAGTTTATTTTAAGGTTTATGAGCTATCAGGAACTTAATTTCGACAAACTTCCGAGAATTGGAATCGGACGTTCGTACATTCCAGGGTTTCGTGTCGAAACACTTGTCATGGAAAGAAAAAAGAGAAATTCTTATATTCCTCTGAAGATTTTTGAATTTCGTTTCTATAGTGCTTTAAGAGCAGATTAGTCATATACTAACATTCTTGCCCTAGGCATAAGTGAATAAGACTCGCGCTATAACTTATATCGACTTTAATAATATTCTTAGCCTTTTCCTGAATGTTCTCCTTCATAAATTTATTTCCTTCGGTAAACACTTGTTCAGGTTTCCTTCACGATACGTCGAAACCTAATCGTGAATATGAAATTTAGTTATTTATTCTAAGCTTAAAAACCTGGGTCTCACAATGAGGTTGTCATGTATTTTCTCTCTCTTACTTTTTCTTTTCTTTCTATCTCTCTCACCATTCCACCTCTCCACCTCAAAAGAGAGGTGTGGATGAAACATTACTCTATCACATGCATATGTAAAAAGTTAGAATAAGCTAGTGTAAGTTATACAGATCTGCACAATAGTGCAACTTTCATAAGCAACATATAATATCTTCTAAGATTTAGAGCGATATTTTTGTAACCTAGATTCAATTCCCCGTTAGTGCGGTAAAACAAATTAAATGACAAAAATAGGGAAAAGAGAAGATCACAAGCAAATATACCCATGGTTATGCCAAGGTTCTTTACAACTTAAGGGATTTTGCACAATCTTTGCAAATATACAAATATTGACTTTGACTCTTCATGCTATCAACCATGTAGTAATTTACCCATCTTCCATTATCTTTTTACGGAGCACGTGAGTGAGGACAAAGTGTATTGGAAAGACTCGTGTTGTTACTATGAGAACAATCATCAAGTCGTCGCTTTGGGATGTTAGAGAGGTTCCCCTTCCCAGACGTTCCAGTGTGGATCCCGCGGAGGTGGTTACGTGTCATCCGCTTCGAGGAAGGAGGTTCGAGGTTTCAAGTAGCAAGGAAGGAAAACGAAGGGACATGGTTTGATATTTTTGTCTTGGAGGATGTTCTCGTGGGGAAGTCGTCAGTTTCTCATGAGTCCTTATCTTCGGCGATAAAGATGAGGCTTTTGATCGAGACAAAAAATTATTTTTGGTGATTTGGGGCCAAGTTTTCCAGTGGAGCTTCTCTTCACAAAGTTATCCTTTGGGGGTCTTAGAGATCTTTCTCAAGTGTCTGAAGATTTATTTGTAGTTGGAGAAACGATAGAGGAGGGGCTTAATTCAGCTGAATGCGAAGCTCTAGCAATGTTGGGGATAATTAAACATCTTGGGGCTTCCTGTACCATCTTCGATCGTAGGTGATTTCTCTGTTCTATGGGCTTCGTTTGATGACCTAGGTTTATTGCGCCCTGATTAAAAGGAGGTACCCTTTTCATTTTGGCATGATCAATTGCTGGCTTTGAGGTTGTATCCTCTTGATTTAGGGTGCTACGTTGTGGCTATAGCTGTGGAGGAGTTTGACATTTCACCATCAAACGTTGCTTTTCTTAAATCTTGTTGCATCTTTGATAGTTTCATCTCTTGAAACACACCTAGCCTTTTATCTACTTAGAATTTCCTTAAATTTCATCTCTTGAAACCCATCTTCATCTCAACACACAACCCTTCACTTTCCATCATAATTCTCATCCTCACTCCACCCAACAAAAACAACCAAACCCCCTCCATCACCGCCACCAATCAGTACATCTCCGCCGTGTCCACGGCCGCACCCTCCATCACCTTCCATTATATTCCTCCCATTTCATTCCCCGGCGGCGCCACCCTCCCTTCTCACATACTCACCCTCGAGCTATGCCGCCGCAGCAACCAACACGTTCTCCATGTCCTTCAATCCATTTCCAAAACCTGCAACCTCAAAGCCGTTATCTTGGACTTCTTCAACTATACCGCCACCCAAGTAACCGCCCCCATCAACATCCCCACTTACTTCTACTACACCTCCGGCGCATCCACACTCGCCATCTTTCTCCAGCTTCCGTCCATTCACCAAAACACCGAAGAATCTATCAAAGACCTTCACAAGCCTCTTCTCATCCCTAGATTGCCAAATATTCACCCTAGTGAACTTCCTCTTGAAGTTCAAGATCGTGCCAGTCGCACGTACCATGTTTACCTTGAACTAGCGAAAAGCATGAGGGGCAGTGATGGGGTTATCATAAACACCTTTGATGGCATTGAAGGAAGAGTCATCACAGCCTTAAGCAATGGGTTGTGCTTGCCAGAAGGAACTACTCTGCCGATTTTCTGTGTTGGACCCGTGACCGCTGCTTTCACATCATCGTCTGCTTCTTGCGGAGCAGAAGATAATGTGAAAGGGTGTTTGCGTTGGCTTGACTCGCAGCCAAGTCACAGCGTGGTGTTCCTGTGTTTTGGGAGCGAGGGAGCATTTTCCAGGGCCCAGTTGAAAGAGATTGTTGTTAGGTTGGAGAAGAGCGAGCAGTGGTTTTTGTGGGTGGTGAGACTGAGGAGCGAGTCTGGCTCGGAGGAGGAGGAGGCGAGTTTGGACGAGTTGTTGATCGGGAGGATCACGGGAGCGGGGCAGCCAAGAGAAGAAGCGGAACCGGTGCGCTGGATTGCAGAACGGACCCGGGAGGGGCTCCTGCAAGGTACTCCAATGCCAAAATAAGTAGGGGAATCGAGTAAGGGGGTAGTGAAGTGAAGAGAATAACGTACCTTAACCTTGGTGAGTTGCCCCCTTTATATACACGTTGGAGTATTTAGGGTTGGAGCCATGCAACGTCATGCATGGTCCGTACCGATGGTTTAAGGGCTGTTGGATCTTTCTGCCCCCTCTGCGGTTTGCAGTGATCCAATGGCTTAGATTACCCAGGAACCCACCATCTAACCACCCTAGTTTCGTAGGGTGGTTGGTCTAGGTCAACCCCTAGGTGGTGGGACCCATGTCCCAGAGCCAGGGGAGTGTAATCCTGCTCGGGGGTCAGGGGTCGGGCATCTCCCCCCGGTCGTCCCCTTTGGGTCTCCCTCGGGGGATCCCGATCGGGTAGGGCCCGCCCGTCCCGGCACAGTGACATCTTACCCTGGTCGTCCCCCTTGGGTCTCCCTCGGGGGGATCCCGATCGGGCGCTGGTACGCCCGTCCCAGAACAGTAGCCCCCCAGCTCTAGTCCACTAAAGTAGTGTGCTAGGAGCTTTAGGTTAGGTTCACGTGAACGTCCACACGTTACTCAGGTCGGTTCCCGCCAGTCCTTACCAGAACAGTTGCCCCCCAGCTCTGCCTCACTGCGAGTGAGGTGTGAGCTTCAGGATCTGTCGGACGAATGTGATTTGGACGGTCGGGGTTGGGTACCCCACGACCCGGTTGGTGGTAGCCGAGTGGGGGTGACCGATCGACACCCGTGTGGTCTTGGGACGACGAGGCGGTCCCGAATTCCAAACGTTACGCAACAGTAACATGAAGCGACGTTTCGGCAGCGCCATTAATGCTTCTGACAAGAAGTGGCACGCGTTACGTCGTTTCATTCCTCTTGCTGACGTGGTTGGGAGTTTTCCCGCCTCCCCTAGGGTCATCATTACAGACGTAGGGTTTGGTGAAGCGTCGCTTCCCATTCCTGATTTTCCTTATAAAAGGGGCAGAAGGGGCTTCATTTGCGTTTTTTCTTCACCTTCTGCACCTCAAGCTCTCATCTTTTCTTCCTTTGGAGCTCTGTATTCCGACGTCGTAAGGCATAGCTTTCCAGGCGGTCGTTCTTGATTTCCTCTGCCTTTTATTTTCTTCTCCTTCTCCTCCTCGTTCCGTTCCCTAGGGGTTCTTAGGGTGTGTCTTTTTGGGTGGGAGAGAGCTATCTCCCCCCTCCCCCCGTGCGGCGGAGGGGCGGTTCGTGGGCCGGTCCTCCGGCGCAGGGTTTGCTCTCCCTGCCGGGGACAAAGGCGGACCCTAGTGGTTGTCCCCTTTGAGTCGTGGTCAATAACTTGGAATATTGAAACGACGTTTTCCCTTGTGCAGGTAAGGATGACCGGAGCTGAAAAGAAAAAGGGTAAAGCGGTCGGGGGGGGCTCTAAGCCGAAGATGAGCAGCGACGCCCCGAAACGAAAGAAAATCGACCGAAAGAAGTGGCCTCACTTAAGGGAGATCTGGCGCCATTGGACGACTGGTGCAGGGAGATATTGAAGATAGAGTCCTGCTATGCCAATGCGGACGAAGGGCACTTCCGGAGACAGTACTACCTGTCTGAGATGCAGATCGGTCCAGGGCATGACGTTTTTGCCCCTGGCTCGAAGGAGAGGCTCCCGCAGAGACCCCCGTTCGGCATCTATATGCACATTTATACGGCCAAGAAGGTGAAGGTGCGGATGTCGCTAACCGACTTTCAGGTCGCCGTGCTGCGGCATATGATGGTTGCGCCCTCCCAACTCCACTCTGGGGGTTGGGGTTTTGTGCGCGGTTACGAGACCGCTTGCGCGCTTTTCGGGCAGGTGCCGTCCCTGCCCCTCTTCTTCCATCTCTTCGCGGTCGCCCATACCCAAGGTCACGGTGGTCATGGCCTTTGCCGATTCATATAAAGATTTCTAGGGTCAATTCTACCGGGTGGCGCCGACCTCGCCGCCTCCTTTCTGGTGGTTTGAGCAGGGGCCGACCGGTGGGATGCGGCCGCGATTCCCCCTGGCCTGGAATGCGGCCCATTATAAAGAAAAGGTGACTTCATTCAGCTTCTCGGACGAGGGTGCCCTCTCGGAGACCGACTTGGAATTCAAGCGGTTGCTGATGGGCGCCGTCCGTTACGTTATGGATGGGGACAAGAAGGTCCCTGTCCGTCCTCTTCGCTGCTATAACTTGTGTTCCTTCAGCGTTCGAAAGAATGCTAAGTTACTGTGTAAGTTATTTACTTGTTATATCTTTCTTCGTTGCTTTTCCCTCTTTTGTGTGCTAATGTTGTTTTGATCTCTGGGCAGGTGGCATGGCGGACATTGACAGAACTTTGCTGTATGCGCTCCAGATGGAAGACGGGCAGTCCACGGATGAGGAGGTGGACCAAGAGACTGATGCTCCCGCGGGGGAAGAGGAAGGTGCTGGAAATCAGCCCCAGCCCGACCCGGAGGATGAGGGAGGGGCCGAAGTTGGGGGGACCTCCGGATCGGTAAAGAAGGCTTCTCTGGAAGGCGATCACGGGTCCGATCCCGTCCAGGAGGAAGGGCGGTCGGTCGCCGAGGAAGAGGACACTCGGGGTCCGGCCTCAAAGAAGCACAGGGTGGAGAGCCATTAAGACCATGCCGATGGCGAAGTGCAGGGTACCGAGCCGGAGCGGGCAGAGCCCGTCACCGTGGTAGCCCCCCCCCCACCCGGCTCTCGATTTGGGGTCCTAGGGCCGCCAACTGTCGGGAGAACCTGGAGCAGATCGACGACCTAGTGCTGACGGAGAGTGACCTAAAATACTTGGGCGATCGGGAACCTTCTAGGCTCCTCAATTATGTTCTCCGGGCATCGCTCAAGACTGCTCCCGCGGTCAGGTATCTCCAGTTGTCGACCATTCCTGAACTGGAGGAGCTCAGGCAGAAAGCCGAGAAGGACGACCAGCTGATATCCTCCATGAGCAGGGAGTTGAAAGAGGGGTGCTCCGCGATTGAAGAGCTAAGTAAGGCGCTGGACAACATGAAGCTCGAGAATGAGCAGTTGAAGAAGAAGGTCCTGGACGGTGATGCTGTTCGTCAAGCTTTGGAGGGTCGGCTGAAGGCTGCGGAGGGGAGCGTTGAGACTGGTGCGGCTCGCTTGAAGGAGGTAGAGGCCGCTTTGTCGAAAGAGCAAGAACAGAGTTCGGCCGTGAAGAAAGAGCTTGAGGCCAGGGTCGCCTCTCTTGAGGCTGACAAGAAGAAACTGACGGCCACCGTGTCCAAGATTAACAAGACTTCTTTCAACAATGCGGTGAGCCAGCTTACAGTTGTCAACCCGGGTTTGGAGACCGGTCCGGTCGGGTATCGAAAGGTGGTCTCCGGGGGACGGATCGGGACTGTGGATTCCAAAGGGAAATTTACCCCAACCTTCCCGGAGGAGCAGGCACCCTGAGGGGATTGTAATTTCATTTTGTTTCTAGTCTATGTTTCTGTTTTGTTAAAGTGTTTTGAGTTGCTCTGGGTTATTGTAACCGTTTGTAATGACAACTTCCAATATTAATGAATGGATTATTCGGTTTGTTCTATTTCCGACTTATATTATTTGACTTGCCCGGTTGGGTCTTGTGATTGTCCCGGTAGGACTTTTAACTTCGTGCCCGGGGGGTCTTTTAATTTTGTGCCCGGTGGGTCTTTTTAATTCGGTGCCCGGTGGGTCTTTTAAATTTGGTGCCCGGTGGGTCTTTTTAATTCGGTGCCCGGTGGGTCTTTTGAATTGCTTCGATCGTCATCCATGCGAAAATAACTTAAGCAAAACGCTCCTTCTTGATTCATTAAATAATGCAAGTGTACCTTTCGGCTACAAGAGGAGGACTGGAAGTAGTTCCTTGATTCTAGACTTAAGAACATAAAAGAAAGAATAGAAAACCGGGTTTCAAACATTTGGTTGGCCAAGCTAGCTGTAGTAGCGGATCAATGGTTTTAGAGATTGATTAATGTCTTATGAGTTTTCCTTGAGAAAATAGGTTTCTTTTAATCTTATAATACTTCCTATAAGTTTCAGGGATCCCATAATCCCAAACAATTCCTTGAGAAGGTCTCGATCCATTAAAACATAACAAGGTCCGAACTCCGTTCGTCCTTTCGAACTCTCTCAAAAATCTCATAAAATTCGGCATGACTTGCCCGTTATCCTCACTCATCAGTATCACAGATATAAGTGGAATAGCATAACTAAATCAGCGCAATCAATAAGCATAAACAGCATATTCCAACACATCCTAGATTAACCAGCAAACGGCCGAAGCCTCTCAGAAAACATTTTTCCATAAAGCGATAAACAATATCCAAGCAATATTCAATATCAACACAATAACCCAGTCGAATTGATCGACGCCTACAAGGAAATAGCTAGTAAGTAAGTTGCCCTAACCTCGAGTTGTTCTAGTCTCGCGGTGCAGGTCTCGCTCACAAGCTTGTTCAGTCAAGCCCAAGGTTTCCACAAACGAACCTTAGAGCAAACAAAGCAGAAATCAATCAAATTAAGTCGACATAATCGAAACAATACTAACTAGAGTTAGACAAAGCTCAAGAAACTTCAGAGTACAACACTTAGGCACGAATGAAAGGGCTTTCCCCGAATGGATGAGTTTTGACTCGATTCAAGTTTTGTGCAAAAACACTTTATTCGCTAAAACGTGCATAACTCGAGCTACAGAACTCGGAATGACACGAAACCGGCGCCAAAATTTCGACAATTGAAAGAGCTACGCAATGGCTCAGGTCATAGAGACCCAAAAATTATTTTTGGACACGGTACCCAAGCAAATAGGTTTCGGCCACTATGGAAAATAGGGTTTTCGAACTTTTTCTTCGATCTAAATCAATTCCTAGGTATTCTTAGGCGATATCAAGGCCAGGGAAACTCTCAGAAAAATTATCGGGTTAAAAACTGTCGCAGGGGTATTTTGGTCAATATTTTTAGCTCAGAATTTCAAAACTGAATTTTCGAAAAACAAATTGGACGGGAATGTCAACAACGACGTTTATGACGACTAATCCTACTAGCACTAAGCTCAATCGTCAGTTTTAAGCGTAAAGAACGAAACTTTGCCCAGAAATGGGTATTTGATGCAAAAATTGATTCCGGCGGCATTTCGTCGACATCTGACAAAATCTAATCCGCAGAACACGCTCAGAAGCATGCAGGGAATAAGTTTAGACACTGAAATCAGCTTATTTGAACAGTTTTACAAAAAGCTCAAAACTTTGAGCACAGAAAGACATAGAAGAAGTCGACAGATCTGACGATCAGAAGTGAGAGATAGTAACTATACCTCGATGTCTTCGATTAGCAACGAACGGTGAAGCAATCGGGCAAGAAACGGCGAAAATCACTTCTCCTCTTTCTCTCCTCCAAGCTCTCGGCCACTCCCTCTCCAAATGGCAATTTTTTTGTTTTTTTTCATTTTTCATACTATATATAGGAAATGGAAAACGCGGAAAAATGAAAATTTCGCGATTCCGATTTTTCCTACTGATTCCAACGTATTTTAGACACAATATACTTCCCGCTGAATCTTCTAATTCTTCAAAGAAATATCAGTATGATTTTTGGTTTTCGAGGCTTGTTTTTAATGCTTACCGGCATTAAAAATGCACTTTATGCACTTTATGATATTGACCTCGGATGCAGAAACTTCCTTCTGAAGAAAGATTTGGAACGTCGATTAGAGTGAGCGTCCGCGGATGAAATCTTTATTTGAAGCCCCGAGTAGAAAAGTCTCCATCGTCCGTCGATTTTAGGGTTTCTGAACTATCAGGGATTCCGTTTCGGCAAACTTCCGAGTATCGGAATCAGACGTTCGTACATCCTAGAGTTTCGTATCGAAACGCTCGTTTTGGAAAGGAATAAGAGAAAGTCTTATTTTCCTCTAGAATATTTTTGGAAAATTTCCTATAGTGTTCCAAAGCTGGAAGTTTGTTGGAAATTATATTCCTATAGTGTTCCAAAGCTGGAACATAGTTTTGTTTCCTAAAGTTCTTGTCCTAGGTTTTAAATGCGAATATTAGTCGTGCTATAACTCTTATCGACTTTGATACAATCTTTAGCTTTTCTTGAACTTTCTCCTTCACAAATTCATTCCATCCATTTACCCCTTGTTCAGGTTTTCCCTTCACGTTACATCAAATTAATCGTGAAAAGAAATTTTATTCGGTTTATTCCAACTCAAAAACTTGGGTCTCACACCCTTAGCGTCGTCCAGTCTTTTCTTGAGTCCTCTAAGGATTACTCGGTTCGCCGCTTCAGCTTGTCCGTTCGTCTAGGGGTGTTCCACAGAGGTGAAGTGGTGCTTGATGTGAAGTCCGACCACGAGCTCCTTGAATCCTTTGGAGGCAAATTGTGTGCCATTGTCGGTAACCAGGACTCCAGGTACCCCGAATCGGCTGATGATGATGTTCTTGTAAAAGAAGCGTTGTATGCGGGCTGAAGTGATAGTTGCAAGGGGTTCTGCCTCAATTCACTTGGTGAAGTAGTCTACCGCGACAACCAGGTGCTTAAGCTGTCCCGGGGCGGTTTCAAAGGGTCCCAAGAGGTCCATTCCCCATTGGTGGAAAGGCCAAGGGGAGACCATAGACGAGAGTTGTTCGGGTGGGGCTAAGCGGTGGTCGGCATGCTTCTGGCACGGGTCACAGTGTTTGACGTGATCGGCAACGTCTTTCTCCAGGGTGGGCCAGTAATAGTCGGCCCGGAGGACCTTTCTTGCCAGAGACCGCCCGCCGGGGTGGTGGCCACAGCTGCCCTCATGAATCTCTGCGAGCACATACTCCGCTCGTTCCTTTGACAAGCACTTGAGGAGCGGAGTGGAAAATCCTCTCTTAAAGAGGTCCCCGTTTACGATTGTGTACCAGGAAGCGCTTCTAGTCAGCTTCTTTGCCTCCAACTTGTCGGGTGGTAGCCAGCCCGCCGTGAGGTTCTTAACAATAGGGGTCCTCCAATCGTCGTTCGCGCCAATGCTCAAGGTGTTGAATCCAGCGGGACGATCGAGGTCTGCGACGTAAGGGAGGGCCAGTGTGCCCTGGATGACTGTCCTGTTCAGGCCGGGTTTCCCGGTGCTTGCCAGCTTTGCTAGGGTATCCGCGCGGTCGTTTTGAGCTCTTGGAACGTGGCGGAATTCTACCTTTCGGAAGGTTGCGGCCAGCTGTTTCAGGTGGGAGAGTTATTGCTCCAGAATTGGGTCCTTGGCCTGTGCTTCGCCGTTAGCCTGGGAGACCACTAGTAAGGAGTCGCAGCAGACAAGTATGTCTTGCGCCCCCAGGTCCCTCGCTGTCACCAGACCGGCTATGCAAGCTTCATATTCAGCTTGGTTGTTAGTGGCTGGGAAATTAAAGCGCAGCGATTGTTCTACGACCATCCCTGAGTTGCTTGGGAGGACGATCCCTGCGCCGCCCCCCTCTTTGTTGCTCGAGCCATCCACGTGGACGACCCAGGAGATTTCTGCTGGTGGGTCCTCATCGCTCGTGAGTTCCACCAGGAAGTCTGCTAGGACTTGCGCTCTAATCGCACGTCTAGGTTCATAGCGAATGTCATGCTCGGATAACTCAATCGACCAACCCACCATTCGACCGGCTAGATCTGGCTTATGGAGGACTTGTTTGACCGGTTGATCTGTGCGGACAATGATGCTATGAGATTGGAAGTACCTTCTGAGTCGCCTGGCAGTGGTTAGGAGGGCGAGTGCAACTTTCTCGAGCATCTGATATCTGAGCTCAGCTCCCTTGAGCGAGCGGCTGACGAAGTAAACCGGAAGTTGGACTCTCGCCTCCTCTCTTACCAACACGGAGCTCACAACCTTGTCTCGAACAGCTAAGTATAAGTACAGGGGCTCCCCTGGCTTTGGACTTGACAGGATCGGTGGAGAGGTGAGAATATCTTTCAGCCGGGAGAAAGCCTGTTCAGCCTCTTCCGACCAAGTAAAGTTCGCTCCTTTCTTTAGTAGGGCATAAAGTGGTAGGGCTCTTAGGGCGGCCTTGGGGAGAAATCTTCCGATTGCTGCCATCCGTCCGGCCAGTTGCTGGACTTCCTTGACCGTCCTAGGGCTTTTCATTTCTACAATAGCCTGGCACTTCTTGGGGTTTAGTTCGATCCCGCGACTTGTGAGCATATATCCCAGGAACTTCCCGCTCTTGACTCCAAATGTACACTTTTCGGGGTTGAGGCGCATATTGTGCTTCCTCAGCTGTTCGAACACCGCGGTCAGATCGGCTGCATGGTCGCCTCCCTTTGGTGTTTTCACGATGATGTCATCAATGTAGACTTCGACTGACTTTCCAATAAGTGCCCCGAAGATTCTGGTCATCATTCGCTGGTAGGTGGCCACTGCATTCTTCAGGCTGAAGGGGAGCATAGTGTAGCAATACGTCCCCCGATCGGTTATAAAAGCGGTCTTTTCTTCATCGTCTCTGTACATCGGAATCTGGTTATACCCAGAATACGCGTCCATGAGGGACAAGTATTCGTACCCGGAGGAGTTGTCCACCAAGGCATCGATGCTGGGGAGGGGGAAGGGATCCTTAGGGCAGGCCTTGTTCAGATCCGTGTAATCCACGCACATCCTCCATTTCCCATTGGATTTTTTTACCAGGACCACGTTCGAAAGCCAAGTAGTGTACTTAACTTCGCGAATGATCCCGGCCTTTAGAAGTTCCGTCGTCTGTTCCCTGATCGCTTCTTGCTTCTCCGCGCTCATCTGTCTCTTCTTCTGGGCCACTGGCTTGAATTTACGGTCCACTGATAGCTTGTGATTGCAGAATGTTGGGTCACTGCCCGGCATATCCGCGGACGACCATGCAAATAGGTGCCCGTTACTTCTCAGAAGGGTCTCCAGTCGGTTTGAAAGATCCTGAGGGAGGTCTCGTGCCAGCTTGGTGGTTTGCTCGAGGCCACGGCCGATCTGAACAGGTCGTGCTTCCCCATCCGGCTTAAGATGTTGATCCTCTCTGGATTGGTCCACTCCTGGGTCGATGTCGGTCAAGCATGCTCCTGCTCGGAGATGGAAGCTTTCGACCCTTTTCCCGTGGTCGGGCTCTTTCCTCTTGCGATTCTCTCGCGCCAATCTGCAGCTGGAGTTATAACACCCCCTGGCCATGGTTAGGTTTCCGCGTACGGAAATCGCCCTTCCAGCCCATGGGTACTTCAGCATGTGGTGGTGGGTGGAGATGATGGCTCGGTAGACATTGAGGCTTGGTCTGCCGATGATGGCGTTGTAGGCCGTTGGGCATTTCACCACCAAGAACCGGGCCTTGACAGTCCTGCAATCATCAGGGTCTCCTAGGGAGAGGTATGCATCAAAATTTCCCAACGGTAGAACTCTGTCCCTAGTGAACCCGATCAAGTCGTGGTCATTGGGGATCAGGTCTTTCACAGATAAGCCTAGGGTTTTATAAGCATCGTAAAATATAATGTCAGCGGAACTACCTGTGTCGATGAGTACCTGCCGTACCTTACCGTTTGTGATGAGGGCTTCCACGACAATCGGGTCGTCCTCCTCCCCGGTGTCCGTGTCGTAGTCGTCTTCCGTGAAGGTGATGAGAACTTTCTGCTGCGGTGAACGGAGGGAGCTAGGAAGAGGCCTTCCCGCGGCTAACATGATGACTCGAGTGCTCTTCTTCCTACTGTTGTTTGATGGTCCACCTGCGGCCATCCTCCAGCAATCGATCCGACACTGACCAGATTGGTCCCGTGGAGCCTTCGTACGTCATCGTGGTCCCGCCGATCTGGAGACCGGCGTCGATCCGGACTTCTACGACGGTCGGGGCTCCTGCGTCGGTCGGGACTACGGTGATGACGGGGACTCCTTGCTCGAGGGGGTGTGCGTGCGCGGGGAGGGGTCCGGGCACGGGCCCTGGGCGGGGTGGGTGATCTTCTGGGAGGTGGTGAACATGGACGAGGGAGGTCGCCCGAGGAGAGGGCGACGTACTTTGAAAATCTCCTGATTCTGACCAGTTCTTCTACCTTGTCTTTCAGGTTCAGGCATTCGTCCGTGTTATGACCGGGGTTGTCATGAAATTCGCAAAACCTTTTGGAATCCAGTTTATCCCCCCGCGTGAGTAGTGGGGGGGGTTTGTCCCTGAGGTCAGTAGAGACTCTCTCCCGCAAGATGCGGAAGAGGGAAGAGTTCAGGGGGGTGTAACTATCGAACTTCTTCCGTTTTTGCTTTTTCTCATCCCGGCTCTTCCGTCGAGGCTCGCGATCGCGCTTAGTTTCACCGGGGTCTCGGGTTTTCTCAGGGGGCCTATGGCCTGGGTTTTGATTGGTGGACCTTAATGTTGCCGCTTCCTCCATGTTAATATATTTCTCTGACCGGGTCTGGAATTCCTCTAGTGTCCTGGCTTTCTTCCCATCCAAAGAAGTTAAAAAAGGGCCTGGCCTGAGCGCCTGTCGTACCAAGATCAGGCGGACCTGAGGGAGGAGGTCCGGAATATCTCCCGCTTCTTTGTTAAAGCGGTTAAGGAAAGCCTTCAGGGATTCCTTCTCGCCCTGCTTGATTAGGGCCAGTGTTTCTTCTGACTTCGGAATGTTTCTCACCGAGGAATACTGGGCTAAGAAGCTTGACATGACTCCTTCCCAGTTGTGAATGGAGTTGTTGCGGAGGTTTTGGAACCAGTTCATTGGGCCTTTTCCCAAGCTCATCGGGAAGCAGCGGCAGTAGATCGGGTCAGTAGCTCCGGCGTACTGCATGGCTCCTACGAAGAAGTTGATGTGCTCCGTCGGGTCGGAGTCACCCTCATAGAGTTTCATTTTAGGTCTTGACCATCCTGGGGGAAAAGGGGTCGCCATGATGTCTGGAGAGAGGGGGTCGTTGATAGTCTGCGGTAGGGCAACCAGAGTGTCGTGTGGGCGGATCGGGTCCCTGAGCGGCTCCCTGGTGGAAACGGAGCTCCTCCGCCTGGAGTAACTCCTGCGCAGGGAGTGGTGCCTGCGGTGATGGGAGGGTTGATTCACGGCTCTTTCGGTAGTTTGTTCTCGGCCATGGTCGTTGTGGTAGTTTGACGGGGGAGGTGGCCTCCTTCCCGTCTCCCCCTCTTGAGAGAACGTCGGATCTTGTCTAGAGTGTTCTTGATGAGCAATATTTTACTCATTTTATATAGCCTTAATTTGTCATTATTAATGATTATTCGTAATTAATTGACCTTGCTAGACAGAGATTTATATTATTTGGTCTAATTACATTTATTCTTATTTTCAGGACTTATTTGACATCAAGGGCATTTTGGAGATTTGTGGAATGAAGATTTAATTGTGCTGGAGTGAAGATTGTATTTTAGGAAATATAAGGATTTAATTTCGGAATAAATTAAGTTTGATATCTTTCAGATTCAAACTTATTTAGGTTCTTATTTTAAAACTCTATCTTTAGGATTTGTTAGGATTTATTGTTATCTTTTAGGATTTGATTTTGATTATGATTTGTGAACTCAGCTCTTATTTAAGGGTTTGTGCTGAGAGAAACAATTACCTTTTGCCTTCTGCTATTATTTAATATAATTTTCATTTTTTAGTAATTATTAGAGCTCTGCTAGGGTTTATGCTTTTATTCCCTGCTTCCTCCAATTTAATTGCTGAATTCGCCCCATCCATGGAAGGCTAATTCCTTTCGAACGAATTCCTTTGCAAAGTATATCGCGCTCTTGAGGTATAGTGCTTAATAGAATTCGCCTGATTAGTTTTCTTCATCTCTACTTCTGACTTAGGTTTGCTTAATTCCTTATGATTGGAAATAGAAGATGATGTATGTTCACTTAGTTCATATTAGGGCGTAAACGATTCTTAATCGCTTAGTTTAGGAATCTGTGAATTAGTTATCGCTTAGTTAATTAATTCTCATGAACTAGGAAGCTAATAACAAGAATTGATCTTTAAATACCCGTGATTGAGCAGCGATATACTGAACAAAGGGATTCGTCCGTCTTTACTTATCATATTAATCTGTTTTTTTTTTTTACTTTCTGCTAATCTTTTGAACTGAATCACAAAAACCCCCCCAGTGTGTGTGCGTTGTGCGTTCTTAATACTGAATCTTTGTTGAAACGATAATCCTTGGGAAATGACCTAGGAGTCACTTCCTAGTTACTACAGTTTTCTAAATTAATTATTTGTATCGGGTACGGCCTCGATCAAATTTGGCGCCGTTGCCGGGGATTTTCGTCCTTGCCAAAGGTTCAATAGAGTTAGTATTAGTATTAGTAGTAGTAGAAGTAGTATTAGTTAGTATTAGTAGTTCAAGTTCAATCTCTGGCGTCGGTACTGGATTTGTTGCTGAAGGTAAGGAATAGTGATTTTTGAAGGATAATTAGGCTGTAACTTCAAACGGCTGTATCTTTTGCTTCAAAACTCGGAATTCAACATATTATATATGCTTTTGGGGTAGAACAAAAATTCCAATCCATCTATGACCGCTACGCCGTGAGATCGATTTTTACAAACGAAAAAAAAGGCCTTCCGCCAAAAAACATTTTTTAGGGTTTTGAAAAAAAAAAATTTACTTTCATTCTTATTCTATTTGGGATACTTAGTGTTGCATGACTAGGGCAAATCCTAGGTTTGTGCATCCGTTTATTTCTGAAATAGATAGAGAATTTCATAGGTTAATTAGAGCACGTAGAGCTTTTGTAACTGATCCTCATTCAAGTGATTCTGATTCTGACCTTGATTTTGATTCTGATTTTGTTGCAGTTTCTGATAACATGGCTAAAGAAGGACCGCGAGAGAGAACATTAAGGGAGCTGGCTGCACCTGATTTCACCTACGAAAGCTTGTGTATCCAGTATCCTGAGGATGTACCATGTGTACTCAAAACTGGACTTATCCATTTATTGCCTAAGTTTGGTGGTCTTGCAGGTGAAGATCCTCATATGCATATCAAGGAGTTTCGTACTGTCATATCCACCATGAAGCCTCCTGAAGTTGACAAAGATCATATCTGTTTGAAGGCTTTTCCTCATTCTCTTCAGGGAACTGCAAAGACTTGGCTGTATAACCTGCCTCCTTCATCCATTGAAAGCTGGGACGACTCGAAAAGAAAGTTTCTTGAGAAGTTCTTCCCTGCCTCTAGGACAACTTCAATCAGAAAAGACATCTCAGGAATCAGGCAGCTACATGGAGAGACTCTACATGAATACTGGGAAAGATTCAAGACACTATGTGTGAGCTGCCCCCATCACCAGATTTCCGAGCAGCTCCTAGTTCAGTATTTCTATGAGGGTTTGCTCAACATGGAGAGACATCTCATTGATGCTGCTTGTGGAGGTGCATTGAATGACATGACTCCTTCTGAAGCCAGACAGTTGTTTGAGAAGATGGCTGCTAATTCTCAGCAGTTTCACACAAGGAGTAATGATGCTGTTAAAACTGTTAATGAGATTGGGACAAATCCAAGGATGGACAAGCTTGAGAAGAGGATGGAAACCATTGCTAGCTTGGTTACTCAATTGGCCATGAACCAGAATAAACCTTCACAACAGGCAAAGGTTTGTGGCATTTGCACTAAAGACCATAATACTGATGTTTGTCCTTCTCTACAGGAACCTACAAATGAGAATCCTGTAGCATATGCTGCCAACATTTTCAATAATCGACCTCAGCAAAATTATGATCTGTCATCTAACAGATATAACCCTGGATGGAGAAATCATCCAAATCTTACATGGTCTGATCAGTCACAACCTGCCCAAGCACCGTTCCAGAATACTGCTAGACCATATGTTCCTCCTCCAATACAACAACAGGCTAACAACCCTGCTGCACCGCAATCTAAAGAATCTTCATTGGAGGAGATGTTGAAGCAGATGACAGCCCAAAACATGCAGTTCCAACAAGACACCAGATCCTCCATTCAAAGGTAGGAAGTATCTATTCAGAATCTGACCAACCAGATAGGACAGATGGCTACTTCGATAAACCAGCTACAGTCCCAGAATTCTGATAAGCTGCCCTCTCAGGCGGTTGTCAATCCAAGAAATGTGAGCGCCATCACCTTACGGTCGGGGAAGCAAATTGATGCAGATCATGGACCAGAGCCTGAACCTGAAAAGGAGACAGAGACCATTGCCACAAGAACTTTCAACGTACAACCACCTTCCACATTCCTCTTCCATTCCCTCCGAAAGCTATGCTAAGCAAAAAGAAGGAGGAGGTAGATAAGGGAATCTTGGAGATATTCAAGAAAATGGAGGTGAACATACCTCTACTTGATGCACTCAAGCAAATTCCAAGATATGCAAAGTTTCTGAAAGAATTATGCACTCAGAAAAGGAAGCTGAAAGGAAATGAAAGAGTTCGCATGGGGAGAAACGTTTCTGCAATCATAGGTAAAGCTGGTAAACCTGCTCCTGTTTCTGATGTTCCTGAAAAGTGTGAGGATCCAGGTACGTTTTATGTTCATTGTGTCATAGGTGATACTAAATTTGAAAATGTCATGCTAGATCTAGGAGCTTCAATTAATGTGATGCCTATGTCTATTTTTAAATCACTTTCACTTGGACCTTTGAAACCTACGGGTGTTGTCATCCAATTAGCAAATAGGAGCACGACACACCCTGCTGGTTGGGTAGAGGATGTTTTGGTTAGGGTTGGTAAACTTGTTTTCCATGCTGATTTTTATGTGCTTGAAATGGAAAAAGGATCTTCCCGTAATACAGTTCCTATCATTTTGGGGAGACCATTTTTAAAGACAGCCCGAACCAAGATAGATGTTTATGCTGGTACACTGACAATGGAATTCGGTGATATTGTGGTTAGGATAAACATTTTTGATGCTATGAAACATCCACCTGAAGACTATTCTGTGTTTCATATTGATTTGCTTGATGAACTGCTTGATGATATGCTTGATGAACATGAATCTGATTTCCTACATGATTCTGATTTTCCTTCACTAACTGGGTCATACACTTGTCATACATGTACTGCTACTGAAATGTGTGATTCTTGCATTGATCAATTTTTGGACACTGTTGTTGTTGACTCAGATGTTAAGAAATCTGATTGCACTAACCCAGTTGTTGAAGTGCAGGCTGCAGAAACTGTATCTGCTAGTTTGGTTCCATCTGTTTTGCAGGCACCCATATTGGAGCTTAAGCCCTTACCAGATAACCTCAAGTATGCTTACTTGGAGGATGATAAGAAGCTCCCTGTCATTGTTTCCTCAACCCTTCATGAAAATCAAGAGGAAAAGTTGTTGCAAGTACTAAAGAAGCACAAGAAAGCTATTGGTTGGACCTTAGCTGACATTCCTGGGATTAGTCCATCCATGGGCATGCATAGAATACTCTTGGAAGAAGGAGCGAAGCCAGTAAGACAACCACAAAGGAGACTCAACCAGTGATACTTGATGTTGTGAAGAAGGAGATCACCAAGCTGCTACAAGCTGGAATTATATATCTGATCTCTGACAGCCCTTGGGTGAGCCCAGTTCAAGTGGTCCCTAAGAAGACAGGACTTACCGTAGTGAAGAATGAGAGGAACGAGCTTATCCCTACTCGAGTGCAAAATAGTTGGAGAGTCTGCATTGATTATAGGAGGCTCAATCAAGCAACCAGAAAAGATCACTTTCCTTTGCCCTTCATTGATCAAATGCTTGAGCGCTTAGCAGGTAAAAGTCACTACTGTTTTCTTGATGGTTTTTCTGGGTACTTTCAAATTCACATTGCTCCTGAGGACCAAGAAAAGACCACATTCACTTGTCCCTTTGGCACTTTTCCTATAGGAGGATGCCATTTGGCCTATGCAATGCCCCTGGTACATTCCAGCGGTGCATGGTAAGTATTTTCAGTGATTTCTTATAGAGTTGCATCGAGGTATTTATGGATGATTTCACTGTTTACGGATCTTCATTTGATACATGTTTAGATAATCTGGATAAAGTTTTGCATAGGTGCATTGAAGCTAACCTTGTTTTGAATTATGAGAAGTGTCATTTTATGGTAGAGCAAGGCATAGTTCTAGGTCATGTGATTTCTAACAAAGGTATAGAAGTGGATCCTGCCAAGATAGATGTTATTTCACATTTGCCTTACCCCTCTTGCGTGCGAGAGGTGCGTTCTTTTCTTGGCCATGCAGGTTTTTATCGCAGGTTCATTCAGGATTTCAGCAAGAAAGCCATTCCTCTCTCTAACTTATTGCAAAGGAAGTGGCGTTTGATTTTGATGAGAAATGCAGAGAGGCGTTCGATTGCCTAAAGAAAGCCTTGACCACCACTCCTATCATTCAGGCACCTGATTGGACAGCCCCTTTTGAGCTCATGTGTGATGCCTCTAATTACGCATTGGGTGTTGTCCTTGCTCAAAAAGTAGATAAGTTTCCTAGGGTAATATATTATGCATCTAGGACTTTAGATTCTGCACAAGCGAATTACACAACCACTGAAAAAGAACTTCTAGCTATTGTGTTTGCTCTAGATAAATTTCGATCATATTTGCTAGGTTCTAGAATTATTGTGTACACTGACCATGCAGCTCGAAAGTTCCTGTTGAAGAAGGCTGAATCAAAACCTAGGTTGATCCGATGGATGCTCTTACTCCAAGAGTTTGACTTGGAGATTAGAGATAGAAGTGGAGCACAGAATTTGGTGGCCGATCACTTGAGTCGGATAGAGAGGGATGCTGATACTCTACCCATTAGAGATGACTTTCCGGATGAGCGACTCTTTCATATTTCAGTTTCTTTTCCAGCACCCTGGTTTGCTAATATTGTTAATTATTTAGTTGCTTCTGTTTTCCCTCCATTTGCATCTCGAGCCCAGATTGCTAAGCTTAAGAGTGAAGCTAAATATTATTGTTGGGATGACCCCTATTTGTGGAATTTTTGTATTGACCAGGTTATTAGGAGGTGCATTCCGGATCATGAGATTGAATCAGTCCTTCAGTTTTGTCATGCTTCTGCAGTGGGCGGTCACTTTGGACCCCAAAGGACAGCACGCAAGGTGCTTGATTCTGGATTTTACTGGCCCACCATCTTCAAAGACGCGTCAAGGATTTGCAGCACTTGTGAGCCATGTCAGAGAGCAGGCGGTACCATTTCTTGGAGAAAAGAGATGCCTCAACAGCCCATGCTGTTTTGTGAGGTCTTTGATGTTTGGGGTATCGATTTTATGGGTCCTTTTCTTGTTTCTTTTGGTTTTTATTATATTTTGCTTGCTGTTGATTATGTTTCTAAATGGGTGGAAGCTAAGGCCACCCGGACTAATGATTCTCGAGTTGTTGTGGATTTTGTTAGGTCTAACATCTTTTGCAGGTTTGGCATTCCTAGAGCAATCATTAGTGACCAAGGCACCCATTTCTGCAATAGGTCCATGCAAGCTCTTCTCAAGAAATATGGGGTTGTTCATAGAATTTCCACACCATACCATCCTCAAACAAATGGGCAAGCTGAGAATTCCAACAGAGAGATAAAGAGGATCTTGGAGAAGACGGTCCAGCCTAACAGGAAGGATTGGAGCAATAGACTTGAGGATGCTCTTTGGGCCCACCGTACTGCTTACAAAGCACCCATCGGAATGTCTCCTTATCGCATTGTTTTTGGTAAGGCATGTCATCTTCCAGTTGAGATAGAGCATAGGGCTTATTGGGCTGTGAAGACTTGCAACTTGGCTCTTGATCAAGCTGGTGGCGAAAGGAAGCTTCAATTGAGTGAGTTAGATGAGATCCGCTTGGAAGCCTATGAGAACTCTAAGTTCTACAAAGAGAAGACCAAAATATTCCATGATAGCTTGATTTCCAGAAAAGACTTTTTGGTTGGACAACAAGTGTTGTTGTATAACTCTAGGCTTGGCCTAATGAGCGGTAAGCTTCGTTCTAAGTGGATTGGTCCTTTTGTTGTTACTAATGTGTTTCCTTATGGTACTGTAGAGATCAAAAGTGAATCCACAGATAAGAGCTTCAAAGTTAATGGTCATCGCCTCAAGCATTTCCTCACTAACCCTTCTCTTGTGGATGCTACCATGGAAGATGTTTCCTTGGTTGTTTCCGCCCTCCTCCCGCCATGAATCAGAGAGTTTTCTTTCTCCTTCTTTACTTTCATTGCACTTGTTCAATTCCATATTTGTTATGCTTCATTGGGACAATGTGTAGTTTAAGTGTGGGGGGGAGATTAGCTTAGGTAGAATAAATTAGATGAATAAATTGATGCATGCTTCTCTTTGAATTCTTAGGTCTTGTTTAGATTATGGGCATTTTCCTTCTTTGAATTGAGTCATGATATCTTGTGATGTGAATCCATGTGTTCTTGTGTGTCAAGTTACTTTTGAAAATTGAGGGGTGGAAACAATTATGATAGACTTAATTCCCCTGTGAGAGATTTTGAGCCTTACCTATAGGTGGTCAACTGTATGCCATCTCTAATCTTTTTCTTGTGTGATTGCACTCTTGATTACTTGCACTCTAGAACTTGACTTGACGCTTGTTTCTACTTGATATTCACATGCACATATTGAGGTGATTTTAGACATTTTCTTCTTTTAATTAATAAGCCACTAGCCAAATAAGCCTACCTTGAATGAATTTATCCTTTGATAGCCACTTTGAGCCTTTTTACCCTCCTTTTATTTAGCTCATTACAAGCTTATAAGTGAAAAAACCATGATTGACCTAATCTTAGGGAATTTTGGAGCTTTGGAATTGTCTTGGGAGTAAGTACTAAGTGGGTAAGGGTGCATTGTTCTTTAATTCTTCCAATTCTCGGTGGTTATGCTTAGTTGGTTGTTGTAAATAGTATGGTGGTGCTGTTTTTCTTACTAGCTTTGTTATTCAGTAAAAAAATAAAAAATAAAAAATAAAAAAAAAAAAAATAAAAAAAAACGAAAAAAAAAAGAAAAAGAAAAAAAAAGAAGGCCAAAGAGGAAAAAAATGAATGAATGAAGGAAGAATGAAAAGTTGAAGTGTGGAATTGGAGGAAGAATTGCAAATCTTATGCTATGAAATTGGGTTGATTTTGACTTACTTCTTACTTATTCCCCATTGCTCCTCTATTTCTTAAGGTTTTAGCTACTTATCCCATATTCTATCCTACCTTGTCCTTGGCCCCAATACAACCTTTAAAAGTCCTTTTTGATCTTTATGTGCATGTGTTTTTGATTGTTGATGTTAGCGGCCTGCCAAGCCTATGGTAGTGTTTGTTCTCATGAAGTGCCTTGAGCGTAAACACAAACCTTAAACACTTGAGTGTAGACACTTTGAGAGCATAATTTGT
Source organism: Lotus japonicus (assembly GCF_012489685.1). Lineage (NCBI taxonomy): Eukaryota > Viridiplantae > Streptophyta > Magnoliopsida > Fabales > Fabaceae > Lotus > Lotus japonicus. The sequence goes on along the minus strand of NC_080042.1, from coordinate 50,590,588 downwards.
GAGGTTCTATCATCTTTGTTCTCACCTCTTGGTTTGATTGGTTACTTTACATGCTTGGATGTTTGGATGATATTCATGGATTTCTTGTCTCTTTGATTCTTCACTTGATTTTGCCCATTTCTCTACATTTCCTAGGATTCATTGTTAAGTATGTGATCTTTTAGGTTATTGCATGATTCACTTCTAGTTTCAAATTGGTTTTCATGTTCTTAATTCTTTATTTTGCCCAGGAGTGCAAAAGGCTAAGTGTGGGGGTATTTGATGAGCAATATTTTACCCATTTTATATAGCCTTAATTTGTCATTATTAATGATTATTCGTAATTAATTGACCTTGCTTGACAGAGATTTATATTATTTGGTCTAATTACATTTATTCTTATTTTCAGGTCTTATTTGACATCAAGGGCATTTTGGAGATTTGTGGAATGAAGATTTAATTGTGCTGGAGTGAAGATTGTATTTTAGGAAATATTAGGATTTAATTTCGGAATAAATTAAGTTTGATATCTTTCAGATTCAAACTTATTTAGGTTGTTATTTTAAAACTCTATCTTTAGGATTTGTTAGGATTTATTGTTATCTTTTAGGATTTGATTTTGATTAGGATTTGTGATCTCAGCTCTTATTTAAGGGTTTGTGCTGAGAGAAACAATTACCTTTTGCCTTCTGCTATTATTTAATATAATTTTCGTTTTTCAGTAATTATTAGAGCTCTGCTAGGGTTTATGCTTTTATTCCCTGCTTCCTCCAATTTAATTGCTGAATTCGCCCCATCCATGGAAGGCTAATTCCTTTCGAACGAATTCCTTTGCAAAGTATATCGCGCTCTTGAGGTATAGTGCTTAATAGAATTCGCCTGATTAGTTTTCTTCATCTCTACTTCTGACTTAGGTTTGCTTAATTCCTTATGATTGAAAATATAAGATGATGTATGTTCGCTTAGTTCATATTAGGGCGTAAACGATTCTTAATCGCTTAGTTTAGGAATCTGTGAATTAGTTATCGCTTAGTTAATTAATTCTCACGAACTAGGAAACTAATAACAAGAATTGATCTTTAAATACCCGTGATTGAGCAGCGATATACTGAACAAAGGGATTCGTCTGTCTTTACTTATCATATTAATCTGTTTTTTTACTTACTGCTAATCTTTTGAACTGAATCACAAAAACCCCCCAGTGTGTGTGCGTTGTGCGTTCTTAATACTGAATCTTTGTTGAAACGATAATCCTTGGGAAACGACCTAGGAGTCACTTCCTAGTTACTACAGTTTTCTAAATTAATTATTTGTATCGGGTACGGCCTCGATCAGTTCTTCCAATTCCTCCAGCTGGCGGAGGCGCGCACGGAGGGCGCGGATCTCGTCCGAGTGTTGCGGGCTTGGACATTGCGCTCCTGCCCTTCCTCCGGAGGGTGTTCCTCCTCCATCGCCCTAACTCGGGCCTCCAGTCTGCACAGGGCTTCGTGCGCTGCGTGGGGGGTAAGGATCCCTGCCTCCGGGGATCGTCCCCGAGGTGGAGTTGGTGGGGTAGTCCTCTGGGGTGGGGGGGAGTGTTGGCGATTCGCGGATTCGTCCAGAGTTTCCACATGGCCCTCGGGTGTTCGGTTGAAACGGCGAGAAGTCTGTCGAGTCTCTACCATTGCGCGTTGCTGCTGCACTTGTCTCTGACGTCACGTGGTGAAGGAAAAGTTTACTCGATCCCCACAGACGGCGCCAAATGATCGGGAGGATCACGGGAGCGGGGCAGCCAAGAGAAGAAGCGGAACCGGTGCGCTGGACTGCAGAACGGACTCGGGAGGGGCTCCTGCAAGGTACTCCAATGCCAAAGTAAGTAGGGGAATCGAGTAAGGGGGTAGTGAAGTGAAGAGAATAACGTACCTTAACCTTGGTGAGTTGCCCCCTTTATATACACGTTGGAGTATTTAGGGTTGGAGCCATGCAACGTCAAGCATGGTCCGTACCGGTGGTTTAAGGGTCGTTGGATCTTTCTGCCCCCTCTGCGGTTTGCAGTGATCCAATGGCTTAGATTACCCAGGGACCCACCATCCAACCACCCTAGTTTCGTAGGGTGGTTGGCCTAGGTCAACCCCTAGGTGGTGGGACCCATGTCCCAGGGCCAGGGGAGTGTCGTCCTGCTCGGGGGTCAGGGGTCGGGCATCTCCCCCCGGTCGTCCCCTTTGGGTCTCCCTCGGGGGATCCCGATCGGGTAGGGCCCGCTCGTCGCAGCACAGTGACATCTTACCTTGGTCGTCCCCCTTGGGTCTCCCTCGGGGGGATCCTGATCGGGCGCTGGTACACCCGTCCCAGAACAGTAGCCCCCCAGCTCTAGTTCACTAAAGTAGTGGGCTAGGAGCTTTAGGTTAGGTTCACGTGAACGTCCACACGTTACTCAGGTCGGTTCCCGCCAGTCCTTACCAGAACAGTTGTTACCTGAAGGGTTTCTGGAGAGGACGAAGGAGAAGGGGATGGTGGTGAGGGACTGGGCCCCGCAGGCGGCGATACTGAGTCATGACTCGGTGGGCGGGTTCGTGACTCACTGCGGGTGGAACTCGGTGTTGGAGGCTGTGTATGAGGGAGTGCCCATGGTGGCATGGCCTCTGTTTGGGGAGCAGAAGCTGAACAAAGTGATCTTCGTGCAGGAAATGAAGGTGGCTTTGGCGGTGAACAAATCTGAAGATGGGTTCGTGAGTGCAACTGAGTTGGGGGACCGAGTTAAGGAGCTCATGGAAGAGATTCGGCAGAGGATTTTTAAGATGAAAATGAGTCCGGTGGAAGCCAGAGGAGAAGGAGGGTCTTCCTCTATTGCATTGAAGAGGTTAACTCAAAAGTTAACCGAGTTCTAAGACGGGTCATGTTTGCTATATCACTTAATTATTACTCCACGAATAATTGGAGCTATGATACTCTTACTGCATTTCTATCTTATTTCTAAGTTCCAACTTGTTACTGGCTCCTGACTGTCAAAAAAAAACTTGTTACTGTCTCCTCATTGGATCATATAAATCCTATAATTAAATGAGTAAAATACATTTACCTCGTTAGGTTTGCAACAAAAACACTAGCTTCATTTTTGTTGAAAATAGACACACCACTTCACTCTATTTAATAGATTTAACTTCATTATTAAAGATTCTTACGGAATATTCTATTTAACCCAACATAAACCATGGTTAGTAAAAAAAAACATGTAACAATCATTATTAACTTTTTTCTAATATAACAATCACTAGTTTACCTCAACAAAAATCACTACTCAACATATTCCATTTTTCTTCCGACATTGATCTTGGTTGGCGTGCTTAAAGTCTAAATTCTAATATCATTATCAATGTTTAAATATAAAAAGTTATGTTTCAAATTATTTTTAAACTTTTAAATTTTTATTTTTATTTTATTTAAACAATCATATAAAAAAATTATTGAAAGATTTAAAAAGAGAAAAATTATAATTTAGAGTGTGTTTTTTTTTTCAGTTTTTTTCAGTAACTTAACTCTGTTAAATAAAGTGGGGTGGGGTGTATATTTTTAATAAGAATAAGACTAAGTGTTTTTGTGGCAAATCTCAATGGGGTAAGTGTATTTTACTCTAATTAAATTGATGCAGTACAATAACATGTGATGTGATTATACATAATCATACATAATCACATTCACTTGGTTTAGTGTCTTATTGTAATATAATCAACTTGTTTTGGTTCTTTAATTTGGTGATGCACGAGTGATGAACAAGAATACAAAATAATTTGCTTCAAAAAAAACAAAAGAATACAAAATAATTCAATTGGCCTGGTCGGTTATAGGTGGACTGAATTAATGAGTGAAATTTAACATCCACAACCAACCGTTGGTATGGACGTCTAGGCCCTCCATCTAACTAAAATATATGCAAATAATAATGGCGATTTGAAACTGTATAAAACAAAAAAACTGTCGACTGCAATTGTTTAGAATTTAAGTAACGGTAGAGAAATCAATCTATCTATATCTATTTATATTTATATCTATATGTAAAGTACATTTGAAAAATAGCATTATGTATATCAAGCAAAAAAATATTTTCAAAAAAAAAATTTCTTTTGTATTAAATGAATTAAATAAAAAAATTGAAAACAAGAATGAAAACTAAATCCACTTTATTATTAATTCCAAAAAAAAATTAAATAAAAAATTGAAAACAAGAATAAAAACTAAATCCACTTTATTATTTACTATATTAATTATTAATTGTTAAACTTTTCAATTACTCATATTAAAAATTAAATTTTAAAATTTTAATATTTCACTTTATAATATTTAAAATTAAATATTAAGATTAATTAAATTTTAATTATTAAAACTTGAGGTGAATTTTTAAATAATAATAATAATAAACTTACTACCTTTACATAATATTAATTATAAATAGTTAACTATAAGTTTTTATATTCATTACTAATTGTAAAAATTTATAATTTCTTATATATTAAAATTAAACCTGAAATTAAAATTATTAATCATAAGTTGAGGTATTTTTAAAATAAAACTGTTCTTACACGGCCAAGAGCCCCCGAATCGGAGGGTTTATGGTCTAGGGTTCGGAGTCGTAAACACAATAAATGTAAGTAGAAATGAGAACCTGTCTATTCAATGAAGTCTTTAGCCTTTTACAGTGGGGCTGATGCATAAACCCTAATCTATTACTTATGGGCATCATCTATGTTCTATGGGTCGGACTCATAGTCCCGAACCTATTAAAGTCCACATCTATTGCCTGTGTATTTCCAAGTTCACTCGCCAACGTGAGGTTCCCAGACCATAATGTCTCGCCAAGAGCATACTCGGCGGGACCTGTCCACATGCCCACAAGATATCGAGGCCTTCTCCTGAAGGATTGTTGTTCCTTTGTTTGGTTGTCTGCATTTTAGCTAAGTATGTGTGTGCCAACTTGTCGGACCCGATGTTATAACATCTGGCCTATGACATCTGTCGTCCCTGAGTATCTACTGTTAGTTGGTTATTTGGTTATCTGTGAAGTCTTGTATTCAAGTTAGGTTTTTGCTGGAATCTTCTGTTCACCGTTAAGGAGTATTCGTGTGTAATCAAACCCGGTTCAAGGGGGTTTGATTTGGAGCTATTTATGGAAGTTGGAATCTGCTTAATTATTGATTGTACGAGCATCTGGTGCAGATTTGTTACTCGGTTGTTTCTAATAACAACTTCCTGATATTGTGTATGGACCATATGATCTTTCAAGCTCAATGAAGACAAGGCCTGGAAGACTATATATGAAGACCCAAGACCTAGGCTCTAGGTGTCGAATGTATTATTTGCATTAGGGTTTTTATCGAGTTCATACTGCTTGTACTCTTAGCAACTTTATGCCATTGTTGTGAGCTAAGGGTGAGTGTTTACTGTGTGATCTTGAGATCTATCTTTGCAACTCATACTTGAGTTCAATCACTGTGGCAGTGATTGTAAGAGAGTGAGAGGGAGTTCTCATACTTAGGGGGAGACCTAAGCAATATTCCACGGGTAGAGATAGGTAGAAAAGGTAGTTGAACTGGGGCAGTTCCTGTGAAACCTTTTATGTACAAATTCTCTATAATAGTGGATTATCTCTCTTGGATGAAAACCCTCCAGACGTAGGTGATATTGCACCGAACTGGATTAACAATTTCCTGTGTCTTTTTATTGTGTTTCAGTTGATTATCTTGTTGCTTTATCTGTTGTGTTGTCTGTAATGTTGTACAAGAGGCCTTAGACATCTGGTAGAACATCCGTGTTATACCTGCCAGAATTTCAAGGATGAAGCGCATCTTCTATTGACTACCCCCGGCGAGTCTCTCTCTTCTGCCCACAAGCGTAGCCAACATCCCGCCTCAATATCCTATCACCTGTCCACATGCCTTGATTTCAAACAGACCCGCCTTCTTTGGGTGACAGCTGTGAACAACTGTCCAGTTTTTGAAAATCAAACCTGCCCTTTCACTTTTGATCCATCACATCATCTAACAACTTTATATCTTGCCCAAAGAAACTTGTGGTCTCGCTTCTTCTTCACATTTTCTCTCTCTGGAAACGAAAGGTGCTCCCGAGCTCCGTTACCAACGTAATCATTGAGGCTCTTGAAAATGCGGGCCCCCATCCATTCAGAACGGCGCGTGCAAACAGCGCGTCTCTTTTCAACCGTTCCCACTTTTTGCCTATAAATAGGGCTCCAACTGCAAAGTTTCAAACTTTCACCCTTCCTTCAACTTCTTCAAGCAAAGTTCCAATCTTTTCTCCATTTCTTCCCTCACTTCTCAGTCAACCTCCATCGTCTTGCAATGGCTTCAGAAAAATCCAGCGCCGCTCAAATCTCCTCCACCAACGCCGCACTAAGCGCCGGTTCGGTTCCGATGCCCGGTGGCCAAGCCTCCATGCCTGTCTCTCTTCCCGGTCAGTCTTAAACTTCCTCTTCTTTTTCCCTTTTATCTTGTTATTTTGTCTTTTTAGTTTTTCTTCTCCTCTCCACCTTCATCGGTTCTCCGGCCGACCGTTTGAAGGCCTCTCTTTTGTTTTTTATTTCTAACGGCTGAAAGGGTTTCTTCTCTGGCCACCGTTCTTGACTCTCGGGAACCCACTTTTCCAGATTCCGGCGAGCCTCTTGCAGTGGCGCCTGGAGGTGCAGCCGGCGAGACTGAATCAGATCTTGAAGACTCGCTAGCTCTTCTGAAACCCCTTATTCCCGTCGAGAGATCTCAACTTCTTGATATCTCGCTCCCCGAACCTTTAGACCCGCTCTGGCGAATGAACAGAGATTTCTAGACACCCTCTATCTAGACCTCAATCGAAGATCTTGAAGCAATTGTAAACGCTTGTGGTGGCCTTTGTCGCGACGTCTACGATCCTCTTCTTTTACTGGGTGTGCCGAGACCTAAGGAAGTAGTGACCTCCCACAAACCTATTGGCGTGCCCACCTCTCATTATGTCTACCTATACGACACACTGTTTGTGGATCTTGGCTTCAAGCTTCCCTTTTCCAATTTCATCTGCGAGACCCTCAACGTGGTGAATGTCGCTCCAACTCAGTTGCACCCTAATAGTTGGGGTTTTCTTCGCTGTTTAGAAATCTTATGCGACCGTTTGGGGATCACGCCATCATACGAGCTATTTTTCTCCTTCTATTGGGTCAAAGGTGTGGCCTCAGTCACCGCGAATCTTATTTCCTTTACTTTATACAACAATTTGGCTCGCTTTGACGCCTTCGAGAATAATTACCACAAACCCTTCCACGGACGTTGGTTTAAAGTCTTCGACAATCCTGACTTTGCGCAGTTGACGACTTACACCGACTATTCCTACAAATTCCCCTTTTATTGGACTGACAAGCCTCAGACGTCTATCAAAATTGTTGACGGGATGCTTACCCGCGACCAAGTTCATGCCGTAGAGTTTTTGGAAACTCTACCCATCCTCCATAGTGCCCACCTGATTAAAGTTGTCGCCAATAACCAATTGGACGAGTACTTGTGTAATGGCGAGTGCTTAACTTCTCACTCTGTTTCAAATTACTTTACACTTTTCTTTCAATTTTTTAATATCTTTGCTGTTTGTTGTGCAGTTGGTGGCGCCGGTCTTTCCCTTGATGTGATGGATGCTTTTCGAAAGCGCCAACGCGCTCTAGAGAAAGAGCAAAAGCTGCGGAAACAAGCCGAATTAGGGACCCGCCGGAAAACAAAATCCGAGAAGAAGAAAGAAGCTGAAGTTGTTGCGAAGGTCCCCTCCCCAGAACCCGCCACCGGGAAATGAAAAAGGGGTGCCTCTTTTGAAGCCAACACACCCCCCCTGAAGAAATTTCTTAACAGGCCACAGAAAAAGGTCGTTGAGGCCCAAACTGTGGTAGTCGGCGCCTCCTCCTTTTCCAAAACTTCATCCATAATGTCCATGAGTGACAATTGGCGGGATCTCCTAAGAGATTTTGAAGATTTATCAATTGAGAAGGCTTCATCCCCTTGGGACCCCCAGCTGGAGTCCTACGAGTTCGTTGTGGCGAACCTGCCCCTAGACCAACTTACTTCTACTATCCGGCACCTGGGAATGAACGAGACTTGCGAGGCTCTCACTAATCATGGTCTGAAGGTCGCATCTCTTGCCACATCACTGGCACAAGTTTATAAAACACATGATGCAGGGCGAGAGCGTTTAGAATCAGACGCTGCCCGAAAGTCCAGCCTTGAGAGGCATGTTTCCAACTTGCAAGATGATTTGGAGGCCACGCGGACCGCATTGGAAGAGAAGTTAAAACTGAAAGAGAGGGAACTCGCTGATGTGAGTTCTCGCCACCAGATTGAGATTGAAGCTATTCGAAATGATCTCGCCAAGGCCAACGCTGCCAACGAGGTCTTGACCGGGAAGGCCATTGAGAAGTATGAGGAAGGTTTCAAGTATTCCAAGCGTCAACTTCGGTTTCTTAACCCTGAGTTCAACCTGAAAGCCTTAGGTGCTTATAAGCGGTTTGTCGATGGAGGATTGGTCGGGTCCGATGATTCGAATTCCGACGAATCTGAAAGTGATTCTGACGATGAGGAACCCATCGCATCCGATCCCGCCGAGACCAACCTAAGCAGCGGTCCGGCGGATGTTATGGCGGATGTTAACGAAGAAATGGCTGTTGAGGATCTCGCCAATTCCAGTGTTGAGATCCAGGTCCCTGACGGCTCCACTCATGCCGGAGAGCAATCGTCGGTGGTTCAAGAAGCAACCGGGGATGAACCCGCTGATTAATTCCTGCTTTTGATGTATTGTTTTGTAAGTCTGACAATTTGAAGTCCTGTCATTTATTTTTCTGCATCCCGCCAATGTTTACGAATTTCAATCTATATTTGCAAGTTATGGTCCATTTTAGTATAAATCCTTTGTTCTTTTCTGAAAACGTAAGTTTCAACTTTAAATAAAACAAATATTGATAATTAACTCTTTAAAGTAAACAAAGAAGGAATCGAAATTGAAATTGAAAACATTATGGGATGCAACGGATTGGCCTTAAAACTGGGCATATTTTGTATTTCTTTGAGACTCATTCATTCGTGCCTCGATTCTTACTGCGATTCTCTAAGCGCGAACTGTGTGGCCATTATCCAACACATAGTTGGCGTGGCCAACCTAGGTTTGGAGATGTGAACAACCAAGTCACATAAAGCGGCTCCTAGCTCGCGGAACCGTGTGGCTACTATCCAACATATAGTTGGCGGGACCAGCCTAGGTTTGGAGATGTGAACAACCAAGTCACATGAAGCGGCTCCTAGCTCGCTGAACCGTATGGCCACTATCCAACATATAGCTTGCGGGACCAACCCAGGTTAACCGTGTGGCCATTATCCAACATATATTTGGCGTGACCAGCCCAGGTTTGGCGGTGCAACTTACGTTGCACAAAGTCGTCTTTAATGACGTGGTTACATATTATCAGCCTTGTTATTGACCATGAAGCATCGTGTTTATGTTTGAGATATCAAACTTGTAAAATCATTTGTTTGGACTTGTCATTTAAATCATTCATTTGACATTAAACTCTTTACAAACTCATCATAAACATAACAAAGTAGAACTAGGGGGCGATTGCTTTTGCTTTTCAAGGTTTGGACGCCTCATTAAAAACTCCCCTGGCGCGAAGGAAAAAGAGTACGTCGCTTATTGACACCCCTCATTGTTTTTTATCAACTATAATAAAAGCGGAGATTAGCGGCATTCCACGAACGCGGGATGCGCCTCCCCTCCAAAGTTTCCAAGTGATAAGCTCCCTTTCCAACCTTCCTCAGGACTCTAAAGGGTCCTTCCTAGTTTGGGGTGAGCTTGTTGTCGTCAATCGACCTCGTTTTTCGTCGTAGAACCAGATCACCCTCCTCAATTTGTCGCGGAACAACCTTTTTTGGCTTGAGGCGTCTTCCATCTCCACAACGAATTTTCCCTGTTGTGGTCTTAATTTCTGTTGCCAATATTTCAGCTCTTTGTCCACTTGTTCACGGTGTGAACTAGGTGGGCTAGATTCATTGCTCACATCATCATTTTTGTGTTCTCCCTCCTGCTTCTTAGGCCCTCCTTAAAATGCTTGTGAAGCTGCAATCGACTAGGGTTAGCTGTTGATTTGGCTTTTGTTGTAATCGACTACTAGGTTTTGATTGTATCTGGGTAGGCTAAGGGTTAACTGTGGATTTGGCTTTTGCTGCCTTACACACCTTCTGCTCGTGACCAGAACCCACAGTCGTAGCAATACCCCTGCAACTTCTCATATTTCAGGGTTATCTAGACGTTTGGTAAGTTCTTTCTCGGTACCCAAAACCCTGTGACAAATGGGTTGTTTATGTTTATATCCACTTTCACTTTAAAGAAAGGTCGGAGAAGTTTCCCGTTAACTCTGGGATCCTCCACCTCTAGCGGTTCTCCCAAAATAGAAGCTATGTGTGTGGCGTTACTAGTCGTCATCATGTCTAGAGGTATCCCATGAAGCGGACCTCAAAGATCGTCATTTGTGGTGCCCATAGTTGAAGGCTGAGTAAACTCCCCATAACACTCCAGGGTCCTTCCTGAAGGATGTGTTGTGTTGTAGCCTTCTCCTGAAAAGGTGAAAAGGAGGCAGTTGGGCCCCCATATCCACCATCTACAGCCCTGTGGGAAAACCCCAAGCTTTGACAAGGATCATTTTTATCGTCGTTTTGTTGAGTACCTTGTCGGTAATTATCTTGCCAACTAAGGTGCGTTTCACCAACTATCCGCTCGTATCTTCGTTGCTTTGTAGCTCCACTGCTCCTCCTTCCATTGTCATGGCCGGATCTTCTTGGTTGTGTTGTGCTCCGCCAGTGTCATTGCAGATCTGGTCTCCATTTCAGCTGTGTTTTTTGTAGTCGTATGTTCGATTCGATCCTCGTGAGGGTCAGAGGTTCCCTCCATTTGAGCGGCAACATCGCGAAAATCAATTGTGAGCTCAAAGGTATCTTAGACAGCTTCCCTAAAGGAAGAAAAAAGCTCCCTTGATGGAGTAGGAAAACTCTTCTTAGTAAAGTCTCTTCTTGGTCTTTGTTAAGGTCAAAACCCTAAAACATAAAACCCTAGCATAGAGCACTAAAAGAGATAAAAGGGGAGCATATTGGTTTCAAGTTTGTGTTTCTCTTCACTCTTCTGCTCCGGTAAATTTGTTTTTTCCGGCCATGCAACAGTGTAGTTTTTTTTTCATTCACAAGTGTTTCTAATTATTATCTATGTGTTGTGCTATGTGACAATGGTTGAGACTATTCTAGCTTTTTGCGTAGCAGGAGAGTTATGAGATATACATAAAAGTGACGAAGGTTCAATTAATCTCCGAATTCATTAGTGGTGCTCACTAGGGTAGACCATTTATATTTTGGTCCACCGGTGCACCATCCCTGAACACCATTGGATTAGAGAATCTTAGAATATTCTTTGGATCATTGGTTAGGATTTATTGAAAACTAAAAGGGTAAAAATGTAAAGTGTCAAACCTTTTTTTCCCTTCCTCTCCCTTCCCATCCCAGCTAAACCCCATTCAACCACCTACCTCCATCATCAAGACCTCCTCCATAACCAAGCCTCCTTTAATTCCCCACATCACCAATGCCTTTTCCCCTTTGATTGTGTCTCAGCGCAGCCGTCCTGGTCACCCTTATTGGCTTGCTCTGAGATAGCCCCACGCTGAGTGTTCTCTCTTACTGGACCTGTAAAGGCACACATATTCGATTTCACTTTCCAGAGAGTTGAAAGAGCGAATGAAGCCATAGGAAAGACAAGTGCGTGGAAAGACAGAGGTCAAAACAGGGGAAGAGGAAGAGCATATCGGCCATGTGATGCTGAAAAACGATGGCAGCAAGATCCGTGACGGAGGTAGACTAGTTGGACAAGAGGAAGAGCAGATCGCGACCTGGTGTGTGGTGGAAGCCTGGACTAAAAGCCACCGCCGCTGTCCCCGCGGTGGCGTTGTCGCTAATGTGCGCCAGTACCTGTCAACCCGTCACAGAGTTGAAGGTCTTTGGTGGAACATTAAATTTTAGTCTTTTTTTTTGTATCCACGAGTAGCTCCTCTTTTATGCATGCTGCATACCAAGTTCACTTTGTTCAAAGAAGATGATAATGGTAGGGTGACAAGATGCCAAAGATGGAGATTGGTGGCTGGTTGGAAAGAAGTGGGAGGAATATGAAGAGGAAAAGGGAAAGGGAAAGGTAAAGGGCAGAGGGTAAAGGAAAGGGGAAAAGTCAATATTGCCCTCTAGTCCACCAGTGGACCAGAATCAAAGTTGTGCACTCTAGTGGGCACCTTCATTAGCATGTATCGCCATTCCGATTATGGAACATGAATTCTTTTATTTTTTATTTTTGGTCGAATGGAACATGAATTGAAGATGTTGGTTCTAGTAATGTCAAGTTGCAACCATATTTGTGGTTGGAAATAGGGATTCGATAGACCATGCTATGCATAAGGGCTATACATCTTGGTGTCGGCCGGACAATACCAACTTTTTAAGAGTTCAGGTTTTTTTATAAACTTATTTAGTTAAAAGTGTTAGGTTATTGCGTATCAAAAAGCTTTATATACCTAATAAGAATATTTAAATAAATATATGATTAATATAAATATATCTTTTATAATTTTATTACAATATTATGATATTTTATTTTTTTTGAAATTAATATTTTGATATTATAGATTTAAGGATATTAGTGTATCTAGAAATAGATTTATAATCTATGTACCAAAAAAGAAATAAATTTATAATCTATGTAAATACCTTACCTATAATTTTAGACCAGATCAGACACCAAAAACTCCCACGGAATCTCTAGCTTACTTTTGCTGTAAACTTGTAACTTATATCTTGCTAGCCTTTATAGAAAAATTTATTTTAGTGTAATTTAACTAATTAGCATTTTTTTTGATACATCGAAAAGATAAATTGCGCCCGTCAGAGATTGATTGTTGACCCGAGGATATAAGGGTATTTTTGTGGGTCTTTTATTTTATTTTTAATTTATTTTCTAAGTTTTAATTAGTTTTTATGATATTTTTAAGTAATTTTCGGATTTTTAATTATTTTAGGATTTTAGGAGTTTTTATTTTGATTTGTTAGATTTTAGTAGTTTTTATCTTATTATTAATTAGTACTTTTTAAATGATAGATTTAGTAAGGATTTAGGTTGTTTATTTTTAATATTATCTTTCTAGGATTTTATTTTAATTAGTTTATTTTAATTTTATTTAGGATTTTCAGAATAAAGAGAAAAGAGAAAACCAGAATAAGAGAGCTAATCCTGTGCTGATGGTTCACAGGAGCTTCCATGCACCCGCAGCAGATCCGAAGGTTGAAACTTCACTCTCCGCCATGTGGCTCGATCGTAGCAGAGGTCCATCGTTAGACCGTAGCACGCGAAGCACTGGAATCCAGCCCACTTTAGCATTGGTCCAATTGCAAGAGGACACGTGGCGGTTTTCTTTTGTCTTATGCGGTGGCATATTCACGTGAAAGAAGGAAATAAAACAGAAGGAAAAAGTGGCCGGTGGCGGCGTTTGGAATTTGGAAAAACTTAATATATATATTTTGGTAGCAGTATTATTTCTGGAGGCTTTTGGTGATTGGAATTGAGCACAGACTTCTTAGGGTTTTGAGAGCTTTTGCAAGGTTTCTCCCGGAGATTTTAGGTGCTATTTTCTTTCTCTTTAATTCTTGATTATGGCCATGCTTGACTAAACTTCTTTTAGTACTTGGGATGCGGATCCTTTTTAGGATTATGTTTTGATTCGAATCTTTGCTTCATATGAATTTTATTTATTAATCTACGTAGTTGTTTCAATTTATCTTGATTATACTTGAATGCATGCGAGTAATTTACTGATTCTTATGAGAACGGAAGTTGATTAGGAATTAGAGAAACAATGAAACAATTAGGTTAAGCGTTCCCTACTGCTTGATTCAAGAGTAGAACCTAATTGCGTTGGCTAGTTTAAATAGAACTTAATCTTCAATTCCCTGGTCTAGGTGCTCGTAAAACAGACTTAGTAATTGAATTGAAAGTCTAGGGCGTGTGAGTTATCAACATCCTAGAACATAGGCTAAATCGCCGTAGAGGAGTTTATTAAATTCATATGAACATTGTTAGAATAAAGGCATAAGCCGAATAGGTGAAACAGGACCCAAGTACTATTTTTCTCATCTGATTTCTTAAACTATTTGATTTTCGCTTTTACTTTTTATGAGTGATTGCTACAATCTTTAAAATCTTTAAAATTGGTTTTTATTTTCATAATCTAAATACTAGAAGTTAATATAATTAGTATTGAATCACAATCCTCGAGGGATCGATAATTTATTACTACGGGCAACTTTGTACACTTGCAAATAAGCTATCATTGATCTCTGGACCTTCCTCACCCAACCTATATGTCTCCTAGCTCTTACCACTTGAGTTATCATTCGGGGACTAACTCATTAGCATATGCATCAACTAGTTTCTTTACAATAAGTTTATTAGCAAATGTAAAAATCTTATTATGAAATAGTTCCTTACATAAACTATAGGTAGGCTAGACTTTTAAGAATGTCAGACCATAATTAAAAAAAAGTCTATAAAGAGTAACTGGTCAGGTTGAGACCTTAAAATTATTAACCAGACTAAGCCTAGTTATGCATATCCTACTTCAACCTAGCCTATTTTCATCTCTAGGTGGAAATCACTCATCCTGATTGTCTTTTTCCTTTTTTACTTTTAAATAATAATTGTGAGGCTCATCTCTAGGTGGAAATCACTCATCCTGATTGTCTTTTTCCTTTTTTTTCTTTTAAATAATAACTATGAGGCTGAACCAACTTTGTTGCAACTTAGGGTTTGTTTTACTAACCGTTATGAAATAGTTGGAATTTCTGTATTTTATTTATTAATTTATTTCCAACTCATTTATCTTCAATGTGATTGGATGATGAGTTATTTAACCCAAAATTTATCATGGGTCATTTAGACAACCTTGTTATAATTATGTTAATAAAATTATATTTAAAAGAATAAATTTGTGTTTTGAAAGGATGTGGATAAGTAATTTAAAGAGAACTAATGTGTTGCTTGAATATAATAAAGTAACATCACTTTTTAGGGATATTAATATTACTAAAGTATTCCTAAGACGTAAAGGCGAGGTTTAACATGAGTAATATTGTAAATTGACGCTTATCACATTTTTATTTTATGATAATACAAACATAATCACACATTTTATAATGCGTATTTATACATTTAATTTGTGTTTGCATACTCAACCTTAACCAGCTTTCATCCAACGGAACTTACCCTTTTCTTTTCACGTTGAATGTTTTAAAATGTGTGCTATGTGCTAATATGGTTGAAATTGAAAAACAAACACCCCCTTAGTTTTAACTAAAACCGGAAAAATGTTATATCTTTTCTAATTACACTTGGAATATTGAAAATAAACAGCTACGCCAATAAATCTTAACAAATATTAGTAATTGATGGCATTATTGCACACTAATTTTATTTTCCTTGGAGATTATTTTAATTAGAGCAGGTGAGAAGGGACATAAAGGCAACGAAGATTTGATTCCCATATTGAGACATTGTTGGAGTTGGCACTCCTTTGTGGTTGTCCTTTTGAGATGCTGGAATACCACTTGATCACTCTGGTTTCACACTATTTTATCTCTTATACATGCATCACAAATCCAGCTTGAACCCACATGTCCAAGGATTTGAATTACCTTCGTTTTGGGCCAACACATATTAGTTAATGACATATCATTGTATCATTATTTGAAAAACAAAAAAATAAATTATGCTTATATTAAAATTACTAAATGAATAAGGATATTGATCTTCCTATCAACTATCCTAATTCTAATTCTACATAAAACCCTGAGTTTTTTTTTTTTCACCAGAAGTGTCCCACTAATTTCTTTCGAGTCATAAAGATCACGGAAGTGGGTTTTACTTCTTTCAATAAATATATTTTCCTTTCAAATTTAGGCATTTCAAATTTGAGTGCTGAAGTTTGAATATCATCTTCAGACTATTGACATCCATTCACGATTTTTCATTTCTCTAAGATAGTTTTCCTCCTAGATATTTCAGTTTAAGAACGAACTGGCTATACTATTGAATGCAATTCAATTCATAGCAATAATTTATCCAAACTCAATGAACTACATTTCAGCTACACAATCAATTTATATAATTCAACTGTCTAAAAATTCTGATCATATAATACAGCTAAAATGCGTGGTATAAAATAATCCTAACTCCTAAAGGCCTATTGCATCTTCAAACCCAAACATGACAGAATATAAATCCCCCAATACAGGTGTTCATTGGTTTGCTGACAATCCAAACAAAAAAAACCGAGAACCCCCTCCTAAACATGGTGATGCATAATGATTCAACCATCCTTCCGAGGATAAACGTGCTTCGACTCGTCGTGCTCTTCTTAGAGATATAGGATCTCATGACTTTTGATCTGTGGGAAACTTCAGCATGCTTTTGAATTCAACATCTCTGGTGAAGGACTCCTTCCGTTTTTCTCACATATATCCTTTTGGATGAATGGGGACAAATCCAAAACTCAAGTGGTTTTTTCGCAATCTAAAGGAAGTAAGTGAGCTGCTGTTTCTTTCTTGTACCTCCTTCTCCATACAACTCATTCCACTGCTTTAGCTCAGCCATTACTGATCCTTCCGTGGCAAAGCTCGCAGCCACCTGCATTTAAGAAGACATCTATCAGTTCATCCATATGGGAAATAGATGCCTGAAATATCATAATTTATTTCTTCAATACAAATAAATTATTAGATTAACTCAATCATATATCTAATCAGAATATGTCTCGGCATCTAGATACATAAGGTAGAAAGTATATTCCAGCAAAGGATTAGGGTAAGAATAATATGGTGTACAATCCAATGATAAATGAGGGCGAGCCTCGATGCAACGGTAAGGTTGCAGTCATAAGTTTGAGCCGTGGAATCAGCCTCTTGCAAAAATGCAAACTAAGGCTGCCTGCATTAGATTCACTAAGTGGGTCTGGCTCCTCCCTGGTTCTCTCACATAGCGGGAGCTTTGTAACACCAGGTTTGCCCATTTTTAATCCAATGATAAATGAAAGAATGAATTAATTGATTTTTAAAAAAGAATAGCTCCAATGTTGAATATTTGATTGCTCGCATATGATATTAGTGTTTAAGTTCTACCTAAAAAGATATCCTTAATATCATTTACCCAAATGAAAGATATATATATCATTGTCTGTATTCCTTTGTAACAGCAGCTTCACTTCATAGAGTTTAACAAAGCCAATTTTAAATTTGCTTAATTAGCCATTTTTAAGTGTATGATTTTCAGTTCACCCTACCTGACCCTTGGCCTGTTTCATGTCTTCCATGTTTAAAGCCCTCAGGATAATTTCTTGGTCTTCTTTATCTTTATTATTTGAAGAATCTTCGGAGTTTTGGCCTTCTGCCTCTTTTTTCTTCTTTTCCTGTTAGAACATGCAAATTGATATTTAGTTAGCCCTTCATCTAAAAAATAAAGCACTGCATTGGATACAGATATTAATCATAACACAGTAGGAGTTTAACAACTACCATATCCTTCTTTCTCTCTTGCTGTATTAGCTCCCTCACAGGTCGATAAGCGGCGGTGATGCACAAATTCTGTGCACATAAATTTATAGCATCAGATCATATCATCACCACAAGATAAAACTAGTTATCTCAGCAAAAGTTTACCTTAAGATCACTTCCACTGTATCCTTCTGTCATGGTTGCCAGCTCTTTGAAGTCTAAGTTTTCATGCTTTTCCTTAGCCAGGAGAGTTTTCAGGATCATTTCCCTGTTCTCAACAGATGGAAGGCCAACCATGATCCTGCTCAACATTTAAAAATTAGTAAGATGCTATCAACAAATCAAGAGAATAAGAATGTTTTTGGGAAAAGAACATTGTCTAATGATATTGCTCTTAGATGATTCTGCTAGCGCTCATAATTGATGAGAATTGTCATTTTACAGTTGAAAAGAACACTTGATTTTATCGATTTCACAAAAGATATTTGATAGGTTGTTAATGGCTGATAGCGTAGCGTAGCGGCAATCCCGAAAAACGCTATTTCGAGCGCTATAGCGGCAAATAGCGACAGATAGCGGTGAACCCCCAAGGTGCTACGCTATAGAGCTATTGCGCACTATTAACAAGCCTAGACACAGAGCCTGTTTGGTTTACCGTTATGCAAATGGGACTCTCAATTGGTGAATAATTTAAACAACAAGGAAACAGAAAAAGTTGCTGAAAGTAGGGAAACAAAAGCTACACAAGATCTGTCTTCTGAGGGAGACATATGCTAGCTAAATAAAAAAGAAGAGGGGACAACTCTAAATGAAAATTGAACAGCATCACTAAAAGATTAAAATAATTGAGATCTCATGCTTCTTTTCAAAAAGAAATTGATGAAATGTCAGTATTATGAACTGTTTATCATGAATTTTTCTTGTTTTCTTATGGCCCCCCAGCTGTTCATCATAAATAATGAATATAATGCATGTGTCTTTGTTAAAATGGTAAAGATGCTGTAGCTGAACAGAATCAACAAATGATCATGCCAAACAATATGATAAAGATGTTTCCTACCTGCGCTCGAACCGTCTAATAATTGCTTCATCGAGGTCAAATGGCCTATTGGTTGCAGCAAGAACGAGAATTTGCTCACCAGGTGCAGTTAATAGCCCATCCCAGTGTGTCATGAATTCATTTTTAATCTTCCTCATGGCCTCATGCTCTCCAACTCTAGTCCTCTGACCAAGCATGCTGTCAACCTCATCGACAAAGATTATAGTAGGAGCAACCTTTGCTGCTAGCGAGAACAGAGCGCGGACATTCTTTTCGTCTTCTCCAAACCATTTTGAAGTGATGGTGGACATTGAAACATTGATGAAACTTGCTCCAGCTTCATTTGCAATTGCTTTGGCAAGCATTGTTTTCCCGGTTCCCGGAGGCCCGAAAAGTAATATACCTCTACATGGCTTTAGAAGACCACCTTTGAAGAGGTCTGGTCTTCTAAGGGGAAGCATTACCAACTCCTGAAGTGATTCTTTAATCTCATCCATTGCACCAATGTCTCCAAATGTAACCCCTATCTCATTTGCAGGGATAACTTCAGGTCTTATGCGCTTCTCAAATTCGTTATCAGGAACTTCCTGCACGCATGCAATTAAATTATAGTAAACCAAAAAATAAATAAATAACCATGTAATATGTAAGCTCTAATCAGCCATGAACAATTATAAAGTCCTGGAATATCTGCAAAACATTCAGTCTATGATGATAAAGATGTTTCCTACCTGCGCTCAAACGATCTAATAATGACAGTGTATCTATTGTTCAGATTGAAAACAGCAAAAGAGTCAGCTGTTAAAAGTATGTATATGGATCATGTTCATTTATTAGTTCCTGTTTTAACTACTACATTACGAGGATCAGATCAGTAGATAAGAACTTGTGTATGTTTGGATTGGCGTTAGCAGAATTGATTTTGGATGACAAAATTGATTCTACTGTAATTGCGTATGGGAAACATCATTTCAACTTATTCGAATTGATTTTAACAAACTAGAATTGATTCTGCTTTCCAAACATGTTCTAAGAAGCACTATACATGCTTAGGTGCTGAGTAAATTGATCTTACAGCTTTTGCAGGTGTTGGATTTTCACCATCTTTTTTTGTTACAGGGATGGCTTTCTCTGTTTCATTTTTGTTTTCAGGTGCTTGGTTGTCACACCGCACATCATTCTTTGCACCAGTAATGTCTTCTCCCACATTTTCCTGACATTAAAGAAAACTCCTCAATGAATAAATGTATAATCATAAGCAATCTTCAGAATTCTTTATGTTCTAGATGATATAATAGTAAAAAAACATTACCTTGCTCGAATCATTAGTCTTCAGATTCCCACTGCACTTGCCTTCCTGGAATAAACTCAATCCATGGGACAAACTGTGCATTTACGAGATCAGTAACTAGAAAACCTTGTCATGTAATCAATTTGCTTAACAAATAGTCATTTGATAATATATTTACCTATTGGATGATATAACTAGCCTTCCATTTCGGTATTCCGGATCCTTGGTATTCATCAAATGATATGATATTGCAGATACAACAATTTCTTCAATATAATTACTGAGTATCATAGTGTCTGCATGGCAGATTGAATTCAAGTCATCACAATCAATGTCATTTTGTGCAAGTACTTCAGCAATGTGGTTTCTGTTATCCTGAAACTGAATAATTTTCATGTCCTCTTCAAGCTGGCCTTTCCAGCTGCCAAGATGAGTTTCATCTTCAGGAGGTTTGATCTCAATGATATAGGGGAATACCATAGGGAGCCTTTCATCGATTTCTTTGCAATCGTCCTCTGGATCTGATATCTGGGAACCGAGTATCAACACCGAGCCTGATAGTTTCTTTATCATTTTTTGCAGTAAATTATATAACCTTGGTGATTTGATAACGAGCTTCTCAACGTCTCTGATATATAAAATAATGGAACCGGTTTCTGAGATAGAAACCAGAATCTGCCAAAATAACAATAACCCTGTTAGAACTGTACCTAAAATTTGCCACAAAGGTTGATCAAAAAAAGTAAGTTATCAGAAATTAAATCACCTTGTAAAGTGACTGCACGAAGAGCTTTTCATCAAAACACAAGCTACTTGCACGCCTTAAAGAACCTGAATAAATCATTCAAAAAAGTCATAAGCATAGCTATAAAGAACATGAATTTATATAATCAGAACATGAATTTTGATGTATCAGATTAGTTCCTGAATAGATTGGTTTACTCCTGGAACATGTGTTACAATCAGAGCATGAATTTTGATGTATCAGATTAGTTCTGTTTACTACCACTGTATTACTTCTAAAAGCACCCTAGTGATTACTATTTAAAGCGCTATGTTGAAAGAAGCTCACAGGATGCACTAATGAATTGTAAGTAGTAGTTCAAATCAATCTTTGTGACATATGAGCTAGGCCAAACTGGCTTGATATGTATCTTCTAGTTCTAACCTGGCATTATTGGACCGCTCTGGGAAGCAGTGCTACTTAAATCGGACGCAGCAGACGCATTCCTCCGAAGCTTTGGATGATTGTTGTAACTTTCAACAGCACTGCTTTGTTGACGCAGAGTCCCTTTTAAAGAAATTATCATTCAAGGTCAAATAAAGGATGTATTCTATAAATAAAGTAAGCAACATATAGATAAAGGTCAACAACTAGAGGGTATCAGTTAATGCAATTTCTATGTATTCCTCACAACCATTTGCTATGTTATGACTATGATAACTTCAAACCAATGTCTATAACTTTTAAACATTGATACCTTGAAGTCATGGATTACCAAACTCTATCGCATGTAATTAGATAAATTAACAAGTAAATTAGTACTTTTAAACAGGAGTGTTATTTCATCTAGTACCTCTAGTTTCGCCGGTTGGAGGCAGCATTGAAAAGGAACCAAACAAACTAGACATTCTCTCCAAAGTCATCTCGGATATTGACCTTTTGAAAGACTGTATAAACAGAAGCAAGTAAGTCAGGAAAATCTCACCATCACCAAATAACTGAATGGTTTAATTGCTCTTTTCTGAAAATATATATGCAAAAAAGCCAGCAACTGGAAATTTAGCCAAGTCTAGAGACTAGAATGTTGAGTAAACCCCCAATGTATCGCCCATCATTTAACTGTGACTTCAAGTTAGTCCTCAAATTAAAGAAATACTCATTTATGTCCTCGAATTATTCATATGTTGATCAGATTATTCCCTGAACAGACAAAAGTTACCAACACCACAGGTCTAACATAACCAAAATTTGAATAGTTTGAGAACTTAAAAAGATGTTTTTTTAGTGTAAGGACAAATTTTAAGTTGGTAATTCACATTGGAAACTAATTGAGGGTTTCTCTCTAAGAACAAATATAGTATGGAGCAGACCAAACTTACTGGTTCTTTTCTAGTATATCCATATTTGCTCTGCAACTGTGTAAGGGAAAACATGAAAGATATGAGTATATGTATATCATCAGTTAAAGCAAATATATTGAGAAGCTATAAAAATATTACCTTCATGGAGAAGTCGGTAATATCTATCAATAGCAACTTCGATTCAAAGTAATGTGCTAAAGCTTTTGCAAGCATTTGCTGGTAAAGTTCTTCAAAAATTAAAAAGTAACTTGTATTAATCACACAAACTTGATAACTAAATGATGTTTATGTGTCAAAAGATTAAACTCTACACAATGTACCTGCTGGACCAGAGAGCAAAATTGCCCTGCTTGCTGGGGAGAGGTTCCTGGTATGCTTGGAAACGTTAAGATGTTTTAGATGAACATATGCTGCACTTGTCAACAAAACTCGAGTTCTTTCACTGAAAATGCCATATAATATAAGAAGTTGAGATAAGATGTATTAAAAAAATCATCCAAGGTAGATCAAGTGTAACAGTGACTGGACCTGAGCTCCAAATATAGACATCTATTCTAAAGGTTGATGTTATGTAGTTTGTTTATTCATTAATTGAAAACTCATTTAAATATTGGAATATAAAATTAAAAGAAAAAAGCCATAGTTTGAGTTCTATTTAATCCAAGATGCACAATCAAATATAAAAAGAATATATTTTTACTTTCAGTAGTTAACAATCAACATCATTTCCTAACATACTAAATTTCTTTACAGTTGTCATATACCAACTTAGTGGCCTATGAATTAAAGAATGTAAGAAAAGGATAGAAGAAACTAATGGTTATTATAAAGCGTGCTAGAGTATCTAGATATGAGAAACTTTCAAACACTAGGAATTACATAACATTCTTCTTTATGTTTAGGTACATCAAGGAGGTATAGCATGATGAGTCTTTGCATCACAGTAAGGTTGTTCCTTGTGACCTTATGGTCATGAACTGTAGTTGCAGAAACAACCCTCAGACCACAGGCCATGGCTATTAACATCTGAGATTAAAATCTTCTGTCCCTGTATGGTGTCTCATTCCCTGTTCCACCAATAAAATTGTATCATGTCAATTAAAAAAGGCATGAATATGACATTTATAACCTTATAAGGGTTGTTTTAAATGTCATGACTCAACTTTCTTGGTGGGACAGGGAAAGGGACACCATACGGTGACAGAAGATTTTAATCTCAGATGTTAATAGCCATGGCCTGTGGTCACACTTGGCAGCCATTTCACTTCAAGTAGTTGTTACCACAACTTGAACTTCAAGCCTCAATCATAATAGCTTTTCAGATAACAGAAGTATGATCTTTAGGTCAGCTAGTATTGATTACATGGATTTAAGTGCAAAGTAATCACCGTTGGATCAGAATGGAATCATTAGCTTGAAGTAGACAAGAAGTATAGAATAGCACAAACAGAACTTGTTACATCTATGAAAAGGGTGAAGCTCTAATTTGGAATATAGTGCAATTTTTCAGAGAACTAATATGAACGGTGAACCATAACAAAACTACAAAAAGTGCAAGCGCACATAACAAGATCTATTTTACAATAGAATTGTATATTCAAACAAGCAATTCTTTCATAACAAAAAAAAAACATTCTGGTTTCAGGAAGAAAAAATGTGATCAGATTCATTCTTTTATTTATTTCAGAGAAGCAACACATACTAACAGGAATGTTCCATCACTTATTTTTGCAACTTCCCTGTCTCTGACCCAACATATTATCAAAATGCAACAAATTTCTTTGTAAAACCAAACAGAAATATGCCAATGGAAAATCTGACAGAGTTTGGGGTTGAAAAAGGAGCAAAGGTGAACTCAGTAACAAGCAAACGAAGAAACTCTCAGAGAAGAAGAGAAAAAAGCCCCAAAAAGAGAGCCAAATTTATATGTACCACAAGATTCAGAGCAGATGGCCATGAAATTTACAAGTCAAACTGAGACAGATCCATGTTAATTCATATATTATAAGTATAGATTCAATGAAATCTCCCAATAATGCTGATAATGTTCAAATGTCATTATACAAGGTCAAAATGGCAACAAAAACATAGATATCTATAAGATCAAGTTTAAGTCATATTTATATAAATTCTACAGAAATTTCAAAATCACCTTAAGTAATAAGGAAAGTCATCAAATGTAACTTTGCTGTCCTTCCCATCAACTACAAGCTTCTTGATCTCCTCCACAATTTGCTCACCAGAAACCTCATCAGAGTTCCCTCCAACCCATTTCTGCACAGCCTGTCCTGAACTCAATCCAAGCCCAACACCCAACCCCACCCCAACACTCAATGCTGACAACAGAACATGCTTCTGTTCCATCACAACGACCCACCTTGAATCCGAGACAAAGTTTTGTACTTTATGACCCCAGAAGAGATTTCTCACCAAAGGGTATCAGGAATTGGTAAGAAAATGAATGATTCAGGGGATTTTGCAAAAGATTCAGAGAAAATGGGTACACCGGATATTGTGGTGGTAAAGAAATAGCAGCAATAATATTATAAGAGGCTCCGAAGACGACGTTGGTTTGAAGGATTTTGACAGGGCAATGACTCGCTCTGGTGTGTGTTTTTGTTTGTGTGTGTGTGTCCCTCCTCAATGCTATATATAGCATGGCATAACTAATGGACGTTAAATGTTTATTGCTTGCCATGAAACCCAAACTTTGAAGGGTCCACCTAATATGAACCACTTTTTAGTGGTGTAACTTTGCACCACTATGTTAATTGTCCATTTTACCCCTGTTCAAAAAATTAATCCCATCAAAATCCACCCGGTAATACCAATATTTTTTTCTTTTTATAAAATAATTTTTTTAACAGGGGTAAAATGGACAATTGGTCTAGTGGTGCAAGGTTGCACCACTAAAAAGTGGTGCATATTAGGTGGCACCAACTTTGAGGGTCTTTGAAAGGCAAAAAGAAAAGAAGGAAAAAGAAAAGTTGAGATTTTTACTTTCCTATTCTTCTTTTTGACATGATGGTGAGGACTGAGTGGTGACACCAAATCTGGGTTCTCTCTCTCACCCTCTTTTCCTCTCTCTCAAACTCTCTACAATTATTTTATTTCATTTTTATGTTTTTTTTTATAAAAAGCTTGGGTGGATTCGGACAAACACACACCACTATGGGTCAAGATATGTCTTCGAGAACACGAGTCGCTTTAAAAGGTACTTAGAGCATCTCGAATGGAGATCCTAATCTCACATCTTAAAATAAGATTTTGATCTAACAAGATCTCACCACTGGAGTTGTTCTACCTGGTTTGAGATCTTAACAAAAGTTTAGATCCGTGTCTTAGCTCGCTACCTTCAAAAGTGAGATCTTATATAAAATAATTAGTGTTTCTCTCTCTTCAATACAAGAAATGTAAAATAAATAATATAAATATTCGGTATTGTTGGTTCAACTAAAAGTAACGTAAGATCTAATTGGAGCGAAATGTGCATTAAGACATTATGGGTGCCTTAAATTCTATGTGGCAGTACGGGTCTACAAAAAATGAATTAAGTGCTAAAATAAAATCACTCTTACATTTGAACGAATTGAACGGACAATCTTTTGAGAAAAAATGTTTCATGTTTATATTTTTATGTTTTGCCTACTTGGAAACCTTTAAAAAAAAGGTTGGTTTTTCATATAGCAAAACTTTTGACAATTATTTTTAGTATAATATAATTTGCTGCCCCTTGTTTGTTTGGTGCAGCGTCATTTTGGTGTTTTCTTGATTAATAAAATTAAAGTAAATGAAACGGTATGGTTGGGTTGGTGTCTGGCATATTGTTTTTATCTAAAGCAGGTTGAAGTCAGGACCATCCCTGAAGTTTTTTAATAAAAATAAAATTGACAAAACCCTTACCCTTTCATGTACATTCTAACTTTGCAGATTCTGCTGAGGAGAATTTGGAATTTCAGAATTTTCAGTTATAACATCTTGTACTATTTTGTAGAAATTAGCAAGAATCATGCCGTTTTCTAGTGTGATTTGATTTTCGTCATAAAAATCTCCAAATGATAGTGTAGAAAAAAGTTGATTTTCACCAATTATTCAAGATATTTAATTATTTAATTTTCAATACAACAATCTTGACCTTTAACATAAATAATTATAATGTCATCTCTAATGGTTATGGTTAAGGTCATGCAAGAGGAAGTTTTGTTTTTCTTTTGAACATCATGCAAGAGGAAGTTGGTTGTAGACAATATTGTTGCAACTATTTATGTTTTTTTTATAAATAAATAGATCGCTCTACTTTTGTAATTTAAATGTCTCATATTTCTCCTAAAAGCAATATTTATTTAATTTGTACATTTTGTTCTTTAAAGTATAAAATAAGTCCTCCTTTGTAAAAATACTATGTGTTTTTGTTTATGTCTTGGATTTGAATAAAATTACTATAATTCAACATTGTCTTTGAATCAATCGACATTTTTCACAAATCATCTAGAATTGGTTTGCGAAGGTCCTTCGCTGCATCCCAATGGATGATCAAGCAACATCTCTCATTCTTTTAGTTCCTAGTAAAAGTCTCCTAAAACTAAGCCTAAGCAAGATAGGCTATGAGACAGGATGTGTGTCATTGTTGCAATATGATGAGAGGCTACTCCTCTCGAAGCAAAGGCATCAAAACCTTCCAGACCCAAAGAAGGGTCCATAGTTCAATTCGAGTAGTTTATGTATGTAAGACCCAAGTTTTTAAGCTTAGAATAAGTGGAAGAGATTTCCATTTACGATTAGGCTTGATGTATCGTGAAGGAAAAACCTCAACAAGAGTTTATCGAATGGAATAAATTTATGAAGGAGAAACTTCAGGAGAAGTCTAAGGATTTCATCAAAGTCGATAAAAGTTATAGCACGATTAGTATTCGCTTAAACCTAGGGCAAGAACGCTAGTAAATAGCTAATTTACACTTAAAGAGACGATGGAAACTAATTCCAAAAATCTTCAGAGAAATGTTAGAACTTCTCTTAATCCTTATATGACAATCGTTTCAAGGCGAAACTCTAGGTTGTACGAACGTCAAATTCCAATACTCGGAGGTTTGCCGAAACTAAAACCCTGATAGTTCAAGAAACCTAAAATGAACGGTTGATGAAGACTTTTTCTATTCGGAGCTTCAAATGAAGATTCCACACGCATACGCCCATTTCTCTTGATATTTTCAATCTTTCTTCAGAAGGAAGTTTTCTCTTCCGACATCCACTGCAAAAAGTAACTTATCGGGTAAAATAGATTTACACCGACTTTGCATTATTCACTTAAAATCCAAGGAACCTCTTTTTAGTTTTGGAATTCTGTCCCCAAACCCTATCTTAGGATTCACGGAGGAATGTGCAGGAAAAATCAGGAATCGCGAAATTTTCATTTTGAGTTAAATCCTCCGATATCTAAAACAAATCTGTACCGGTTTCCAAAATATCTTCTCAAAATATCTTTGATAAATATCTATTCATCCTTATCCGATCTTTGATAAATATCTATTCATCCTTATCCGATCTTTGATAAATATCTATTCATCCTTATCTGATATTCTCAAAATATCTATCCATCCTTATCCCTCCACCAAGTCATCCTTATCTAATCTTACAAAATATCTTCCATTTCATTCCCTATATATATGTGTAGCTTGAAGAATGAAAAGGAAACAAAATCTCACCCAAAAGCCCACCCAAACCCGCGGCCAAGGAGGAAGGAGGAGGAGAAGAGTTTTTCGCAGATTCTTGCCTGATCGTCCCACAGTTCGTTGTTACGCGTAGGCCTCAAGGTATTGGTGCTAATCCTTACTTCTGATCGTAAATTCTGTCGCTTTTCTCTATGCTTTTTTGTGCTCTAAGTTTTGAGCTTTTTGCACAACTATCCAAATAACTTCATCTTTTTATCCAAACTTATTCCCTGCGTGCCCATGAGCATGTTTAGCGGATTACATTTCGCCGATTCTCGCCGAAATGCCGCCGAGTTTCAATTCTGCTCATAATACCCATTTTTGGCTAAAGTTCCAACCTTTGGGCTTAAAACCCTCGACTGAGCTTAGCGTTAGTAAGATTAGTCGTTATAATCGTCGTTGGTATCAACCCCATCTAATTTGTTTTTCGAAATTCTGATTTTGAGTTTTCGAGCTTAAAATATTGACCAAAATACCCCTGCGACAGTTTTCGATCCGATAATTTTTCCGAGTTTAGATTAACCTTAGTTACGGTTGATAATAGCCTAGGAACCAAGTTTGATCGAAGAAAAATCGACACACACAATTACCATGTGTGGCCGAGAGCTACCCTAGGAGGAGGAAGAAAATTCTTTTTCAAAAACTTGTCCTTTCGCACTAGATTATCGTACCTCGGAGTATATGCTACTTCGTGTAACCTTAGGGAGCATTGATTGCTGAGTTTCTGATAGATTCTGATGGAATTCTGTGGTTTTTACTCTAAAGGTTCTTTTGAGGAATTTCCCGTGGAACAAGGAGTTGATCGTGTAGGAACGTTTGAAGAGAACCCTGGAGAATCTACAGGTGAGGGCTACTCTCTGAAATACTAGATAATGTTTTAGGTGTCGACGAATTCGACTTGATTTATGTGTTATGCACTTAATTGCTAAATGTCTGAAATGATTTCTGAGGCTTCGGCCGGGCTTGTTGATTTCATGATGCCTTGATATTGTGTGCTAAATGATTCACATGTTATGTGCTAAATGGTTAATCTAGGATGTGTTGGAATATGCTGTTTATGCTTATTGGATTGCGCTGATTTAACTATGTTATTCCACTTATATCTGTGATACTGAAGAGTGAGGATAACGGGCAAGTCATGCCGAATTTTTATGAGATTTTTGGAGAGAGTTTGACGGGACGAACGGAGTTCGGGCCTTGTTATTGTTTTAGTGGATCGAGACTTTCTCTGGGAATTAATTGGGATTATGGGATCTTTTCAACTCATAAGATTAGAAACAAAACTAAATGTAAACCATTTCACAAGGAAAATTCATAAGACATTAAACAACCTCTGAACCCTTTAAATAATGATAACAATCTCAGATGAAAGCTTAGGGTTTGAATACTAGCTTTGAAAAATGAGAAGTGTCGCCGAATCCAAGATTTAGGAAAACTAATAAGTTTCTGAGTATTTTATGCTCTTTGATCGATGAGCAGTTTATTTATTGGACTATCTAAATGATAAGTCAAGGAACTATAAGTTTTCAAGTACATTGTTACTCTTCGCTCGCTGAGCAGTTTTTGACCATCGGAATTAGATGAGTCAGATGACTCGAGAAGTTATCATGAGTGATTGCACTCTTTTTATGATTAATTGTATTTTGTCGCAGAATCGACATTTGCCTTAGGGTATTCTTTTTAGAGACAATAAGTTAGCTAGAACACGTGGCGACGTGTCGAGTGAGGTCGGAGACGTTGTTTGGCTAATCACTTTGCATTCATGCACTCATTTTGAGGTATTAACACGGGACGAACTCCGGACCTCGGTGGATTCCAAAATGGTCATAAGACCCGGATTTCCATATAAGAACACTGCGGTGATTCTTAGTAGCAGACGGAAATGGCAGACCTTCGGGTTCACTGCTGATCTGACTACACTTTGTGTGGTGTAAGAGACACGCGAGCGGAAATGGTCCCACCGTTGCTGGTGCTAGGGCTGACTCGTTGATGCCCATCCGTTCCGGAATGCATCTTGTCAACCAGCATTGCATTTCATGCAGCATGCATACTGACTTAGTTGTTGAGTGTGATTGATACTTGTTAGATCTATTTGATGCATGCTAAATTGTTATTATCGTCTTTTATATATATTGTGAACTGTACAACCCTAGGATGCTATCCCTAACTTATAAGGCCTAAGTGGCTACTCCTTAACTTTACCTATTGGATTTATTAATTACATAATTCTTTGGAGTTGACCCTCGCGTCTTCTGTGTGTGCTTTGGCGGACTACGCCCTTTGTCAGATGTCCATGGCGGACCGGTTCACGATGGTTCACCCTTCGGGGGGGACTAGGTTGGAGAAGCTTGATCAGGAGGACTACGGTTCATGGGTGGTCGACCCCGCTGACCACCAAGCGACTTACTCGAGACAGGGTTAGTGTAGGAGTAGGGTCTTAGCTCTGACCGTCATTGTTTCTTTTGGGAGCAGGGTAGTTTCCTGCCGATAGCTTTTTGTGTGGTTTCTTTACGAAAATCACAGAGAGTTGGTTGGACTAGGGGGTCTTGTTTTAGGCCATCTGGGCTGACTTATTCTCATTTTGAGGGTTGGTGTTGTAGACACTTAACCTTTTCTTTTGGCTTGTACTTATTGCTTACGGGCGTTACTCTCTTTTACTTTCCGTCACTGGAGGTTTACTCGTGACGTGGTTTACTACTTACAGCGGGGGCTGTATTTATATTATGTACATTAGGCATGTTATCTCTTGTTGTAGAGTTTTATTTCTTTCAGTCTTTGGTGTTATTGAAAAAAAATATATATTCACGTTTTTCCGCTCAAGTTTCTTTTTTGGTTACTAAAGTGACGCCACCGAAATCGGGGTGTTACAATGTACCCGTAACCGATTTGATTGATCCTGATCTGGATGTCTATGAGTCAATTCCTAAGCCCTCAGTCTATTACTCTTTTTCAAGTTATCACAAGAAGTTTGCGTCAAAGAGAAAGACATGGCTACTCACACATTGTTAGAGATGAAAATCTCAAATCAATGATGGATTTTATTTACATTTAAATCCTTTATCAGGCTATTGATATATTATTTCCTAAAATTAGAAAAAGAGATCGATTTCTCAATCAGATCAATAGTTTTGATTGCATGATAGACTCAAAGTTTTGTCATTGCGAACTAAGTGAAGTTTGCAAAAGTAGCACAAGAAAGGGGGATTTTCCTTGAGACATCCAAAAAACTTGGATTTCCAAACGATATAAAGATTCTTCATCTTCGTTGGTATCGTTTGGTGCAGCGTAAATGTATAACAGGGAAGTAGACGATGCACACCAGCAATTTTGTCTCGGTTCACCCCTAGAACGATAGGGTTACATCCAGTCCTTGGAAGCACCAAGATTTCACTATGCAAGTATCAAGGACTTCTCCATACAAGTATTATTTGGACTCTGCCTCTTCAAGAAACTCGAGTATTCTTTGGACCCTGCCTCTCCAGCCAAAACAAGTATTTTTTGTCACTGCTTCTTTAGTCAGTTGAGTATTCTTTGGCCACTGCCTCTCCAAGCATTGTTGAGTATTCTTTTTCCCCTGCCTCTCCAGGAACAAGTATTCGAAGGACTCCTCTAGTCCTCCTTACAAGTATGATTAGGACTCCTTCTTACTAAGTATTAGTAGGACTCCTGCTTTACAACAAGCATTATACAAGACTTCTCTCAAAACAATCTTTCTCAAGATTGCTTTGTTCTACATAGATCTCTTTTTCTAAGAGTGATTGTAGATCAATTAAGCCTAGTGTAACACCCCGATTTTGGGGAGTCACTTTAGTGACTCAAAAACAAAATAAAGCAGAAAAGCATATATTTTTTTTTCCGTTTTGTTTTAAATAAAAGACTTGTCGAAATAAAGACTCAACCCGATGCGATGAACATAAACTAATATACAATATATATACAGCCCCCCGCTGTAAGTAAAAGTCAACGTCACGAGTAATCTTTAGTGACGGAAAGTACGGAAAGTAATCTAAAAATGATGCTCGGAGCCTAGTAGGTGCAAACCATAAACTGAGTCATAGGTATGAAAGTACAGTCCTCCAAAAGAAAGTAAGTCATCCCCAAAACGGCCTCTGCAAGACCTCCTAAGTCCGACCAACTCCATGTGATCCTCGTGAAGGAGAATCACACTAAATGCTATAAGTCAGGACCTACCCTTTCCCAAAATGAGAAATGACCATCAGAGCTACAACACATACTCCTACTCTAACCACCCGAGAGAGCGTGTCTCAACACTCCTCCTCCTCCTCCTCCTCCTCCTCGCTGGCATAGTCATCGTTAGAGTCCAGAATGATCAACTCGCTATCCACATCAATGATCTCTCTCCTCTCAAACCGAGACACCGACCTATACACCCCTGTCTCCGCATCCACAACTCTAACCATCACGCGGACCAAGGGTGCCATGCGATAACCACAGGAGGAAGCAGATGACCTAAAGAGAATGGTGGTAGGAGTGTCAGGCTCATCCTCAGGCTCAGAAGGCCTAGAAGAACAAGCGGCATCGGAACGGTCAGCGATGACGTGAGAGCTCGATCCAGACGATGCTCCACCGGCAGGCTCATCCTCAGAGTGGTGGCGACACTCCAGTACTGGGCACACAGTGCATAGTGGGTGGCAGGTTAAAGCTCACCGAGTAACGTCGTAACAATCATTTGGTCAGATGCCCAAACTCGTCGATCCGATCCTCCATGATCCTCCCCATGTAAATAACACGAAGATTGGCGGGGTCAATCACCCCCACGGCGGGGGTATCCTGGTCTAGCATCTCATATCCCCCCCCGAAGGGTGAACCAGCGTGAACCAATCTGCCATCAACATCTGACAGCAGGCGTACGATCGCCCAAACACAAGCGTACAAACAAAGCAAGCACGACAGCCAACTCACAGAAGTAGACATATAAATATAGTACACGCAACAAGTAAAGTGTACGGTGATAGATACTTAGGTTCAATAGGCTTATATAGCATGTAAGTATCATAAGCTCAAAAGAAATAACAATAGACGAATAATGACAACTCAACCAGTTATCAAGAAACATAACGATATTCAATAATATCAAATCAACAAGTCAGAATGCATGATGTGATGTATGTCATGCTGCAAGAAATGCTCCGGAATAGATGGGCACTAACGAGCCAGTCCTAACACCAGCCTAGTGTTTAACCATTTTCGTTCGGGCGTCTCTTACACCAAACAAATGTAGTCAGATCAGCCGTAACCCGCAGGTCTGCCATTTCCGTCTGCTACTAAGAACCACACGCAGTGTTCTTATGTGAAAACCCGGGTCTTATGACCATTATAGGATTCACCGAGGTCCGACATCCCATCGTGTATTAACCTCAATATGTATGAATGATGCAAAATGATTAGCCAACCAACGTACGACCTCACCCGTAACGTTGTCACGTGTTCTAACTAACATATTGTCTCTAAAAATACGCTAAGGTAAATGTCGATTCTGCGACAAAAGACAATTAATATAAAAAGAGTGAAATCACCCTTGATGACTTCTCGAGTCATCTGACTCATCTAATTTTGATGGTCAAAAACTGCTCAGCGAGCGAAAGAGTACCAATGAACTTGGAAACTTATAGTTTCCCGGCTTATCCCTTAGATAGCCAAACAACAAGCTGCTTATCGAGCAAAAGAGTACCAACGTACTTAGAAACTTATAGTTTTCCCGGCTTATCTTTTAGATAGCCAAACAATAAAACTGCTCCTCGAGCAAAGTGCCAAAGCACACAGGGTTTCCCCAAAACGTGGATTCGGCGACACTTCTCATTTTCCAAAACATATTTCCAAGACTCTAAGCGAGATTGTTATCAATATTTAAAGTGTTCAGATGTTTTTTTAGTGTTTTATGAATTTTCCTTGTGAAATAATTTTCATTTCTCTTTGTCTCTAATTCTATAAGTTCAAAAGATCCCATCAACCCAAATGATTCCTTGAGAAGGTCTCGATCCATTCAACAATAAGGGCCCGAACCTCGGTTCGTCCCATCAAACATTCTCCCAAAATCTTGTCACTAGTATGGCATAACTCTCCCGTTTCCCCACACTCTGACATATAACAGAGATATCTATAATTGCACAGTATAGTTAGTACAATCCAACAAATCATGGCACATATATCAACACATCCTATGATTAACCACTTAGCAAGTAGCATGTGAATCAATCAATGGAAATCACAACAATAAGCAATCAATAGCAATATTCAAGCAATCATACAAATGTCGGCCGAAGCCCCAGAAATCGGAGACACACGTCTCTTTTGATTTACAACGACCTAAGCCTCAGAAAACATTTTCTAGATCACTTAATCAATCAAAAGCATAAACAATAAACACGTCGAATTTATCGACGCCTAAGTCATTATCTAGCAAGGTCATTATCTGGCAAGGTAAGTTGCCCTCACCTCTAGGTTTTCCAGATTCACACAACAGAAGTTCTTCACTCACTTCACTTACAACTCCAAAGATTTCTTCTGTCGAACCTTTGGGCAAAACATAGCAAAATTCAACCGATTCAAGTCAGAACTAATCAAAAAATAATTACTAACGTTAGAAGAAGCATTATAAGCTCTAGAGTACGATAACCTAACACGAGAAGACGAGTTTTTGCGAAAGAGAAATTTTCCTCCCCCCTTGGAGAGCTCTCGGTCGTGACACTCATATAGTGTTTCAGAACTTTTTCTTCGATCAAACTTGATTCCTAGGTTATCATGAGTCGTATCTAGGGTAAATTAAAGCTCGGAAAAATTATCGGGTCGAAAACTAAAATAGAGACAATTTGGTCAAGGTTTTTAGCTCAGAAACTCAAAGTTGGAATTTTGAAAAATAAATTTTATGAGGTTGTTACTAACAACGTTTATGACGACTAATCCTACTGACGCTAAGCCCAGTCGAGATTTTTTGATACAAAAAGCCTAACTTAAGCTTAAAAATGGGTATTTCCACATTTTTTGAATACCTGCGACGATCCGGCGAGAATCGGCGGAGTATTTATGATGTATAAATGGTAGGGATGAAGTTTAGAAAGAAGAATCGAGTTATTTTGACAGTTTTACAAAAAGCTCCAAACTTTGAGCATAGAAAGACATGTAGAAAAGCGACATAATTGACGATCAGAGGTTAGAAGTAGTATCCATACCTCGATGCCAACGTATAGCAACTGACAATGCGACGATCAGACAAGAAACAAAAAAATTCTTCTTCTCCCTCTTCCACCTTGGTGCTCGCGGGTTTGGGTTGCAAATGGTGAATGATTTTTTAGTTTTTCTCCTATTTATAGGAGATGGAAAACGTGGGAAAATGAAAATTTCGCGATTGTGATTTTTCCTGTACATTCCTCTGTGAATTATAAGTGAGAGTCTGGCGACAAAATTCCAGAAATCGAAACAGGTTTCTTGGATTTAAAGTAAACGATTCACTAACGGTATAAATCGATTTAACCCGAAAAACTACTTTTTGCAGTTGATGTCGGATGAGAAAACTTCCTTCTGAAGAAAGATTGGAAATGTCGAAGAAATTAAGTCAACACGTGCGGAATCTTCGTTAGAAGCTCCGAATAGAAAATGTCTTCATCTAAGGTTCATTTTAAGGTTCTTGAATCGCCAGGAACTTAATTTCAGCAAACTTCCGAGAATTGAAATCGATCTTGTGCACAGTCCAGGGTTTCGTGTCGAAACACTTGTCATGCAAAGGAATAAGAGAAATTCTCATATTCCTCTGAAGATTTTTGAATTTCTCTTCTGCAGTGCTTTAAGAGCAGATTAGCCCTTTACTAACGCTTTCGCCCTAAGGCGGAAGTGAACAAGGCTCGTGCTATAACCTATAGCGACTATAACACTATTCTTAGTCATTTCCTGAACTTTCTTCTTCATTAAGTTATTACAATTAGTGAACACTTGTTCAGGTTTCCTTCACGATACATCAAAACCTAATCGTGAATAGGAATTTATTTAGTTAATTCTATAACTAAAATTTAGGGTCTCACAATACTACCCCCCAAAAAGAAAGTTTCGCCCTCGAAACTTAGGGTTTAGTAAAAAGCTTTGGATATTGTTCCTTGATCTTTTCCTCTAACTCCCATGTCGTGTCGCCCGTGTCTTTGTTCCAAATGACTTTCACCAACACAATCTATTTTCCTCTCAACTGTTTCACCCTTGTGTCACCAATGCTAATTGGCGGCGTCTCGAAAGACAGATCATACTTCAGCTCAATGTCATCTAGCTCGATATCATGCGTCGGATCCGCAATATACTTCCTCAGTTGCGAGACATGGAATACATCATGAATGTTGGATAGAAATGGTGGTAGTGCAATCTGATAGGAAACTGGTCATATACGACGAGTAATCTGATAAGGTCCAATAAACTTTGGTGTAAGCTTTCTCGACTTAATCGCTCGACTAACTCCTGTGGTTTGTGTAGCTCTCGGGAATACGTGGTCTCCCTCTTCAAACTCTAGGGTTTTGCATCGTTGATCGGCGTAGCTCTGCTGTCTTCTCTGAGAAGTCTTCATCTTCTCCCTGATCTGTTTGATCTTCTCTGTTGTTTGTTGCAGAAGTTCTGGTCCAACTAACAAGTTCTCCCCATCTTGATACCAACACAAAGGGGTTCTACCCTTGACACCATACAAAGCTTCATACGGAGCCATTCCAATGCTCGTATGAAAACTATTGTTGTAAGTGAACTCAATCAATGGTAGAAGATCATCCTAACTTCCTTTGCTGTCCAATACACAAGCTCGCAGTAAGTCTTCCAATGATTGAATAGTCCTCTCTGTCTTTCCATCAGTCTGTGGATGATACACAGAACTTAATCTTAGCTTTGTTCCCAATGCTCCCTGAAGAGCTCCCCAAAGATGCGAATTAAATTTAATTCGGATCTCGGTCAGAAACAATACTAGTCGGTACTCCATGCAGGCGTACAATCTCAGCTATATAGATCTCTGACAACTTCTCCACATTATAGGTAGTTCTCACAGGTATAAAGTGCGCCGACTTTGTAAATCAGTCAACAATCACCCAGATCGAATGATACCCCTTCTGGGTTCTTGGCAAAGCCACCACAAAGTCCATGGATATGCTATCCCACTTCCATTCTGGCACATCCAAACTCGGTAGCATACCTGAAGGCTTCTGATTTTCTAGTTTTGCTTTCTAGGATGTCAAACACGCAGCTACATACTCAGCCACTTGTCTCTTCATTCCTGGCCACCAAAAATTTATCTTCAAGTCTTGGTACATCTTTTTCATTCCAGGATGAATACTTAGCTTGCTCTTGTGTCCATCATCCATAATCAATCTCCTCAACTCAGGGTTGTTAGGTATACAAACTCTATCCTTACATCGCAGGATGTTGTCATTTCCTACCTTAAATTCTGGATCCTTGCCATGAGTTACTAAATTTCTTTTCTCAAGCAGAAGCTCATCTTGCAATTGTTGATCTCTGATCTTTGATCTCTTCCATCAATCCATTGGCGATCCTAATCAGGCCGAACTTCAACTTTCCTTCGGACGGTATCACGCCCAAGCTCAAATTCTGAAATTGTCCAACAGTTCCAGCTCTTTAATCATCATTGACGAGACATGCATCTTCCTGGTCAATGCATCAGCGACTACATTCTCTTTTCCAGGATGATATTGCAATGTAAACTCGTAGTCCTTGATGAATTGCATCCATCGTCATTGTCTCATGTTCGGCTCCTTCTGATCGAATAAGTACTTCAGACTCTTATGATCACTAAATATGGTGAATGTGCATCCATATAAGTAATGTCTCCAGATTTTCAACGAAAACACAATGGCAGCTAACTCCAAGTCATTAGTTGGATAGTTCTTTTCATGAATCTTCAGTTGTCTTGAAGCATAAGCCACTACTTTTCAATATTGCATTAGCACACATCCAAAACCTTGATGCGGAGCATCACAGTAAACCTCGTACGGTTCCTCTGGTTGCGGCAGAACGAGTATAGGTGACGTTGTCAAACGTTCCTTCATCGTCTGAAATTTGTTTCACACGCTTCTGTCCATGCAAAAGGTTGATCCTTCCTTGTAAGTTGAGTCAAAGGTCCAACAATCCTGGCAAAATTCTTGATGAAACAGCGGTAATATCCAGCTAAACCAATAAAACTTCTGATCTCAGTCACTGTCCTCGGCTCTTCCCAAGCTAACACGGTCTCTACATTCGCTGGGTCCACAACTATGCCTTCTTTAGAGATCACATGGTCTAAGAATTTAACTTCTTCAAGCAAAAATTCACACTTGGAAGGGTTGCTTCTTCATCTGTGTAACCTTTGAGGAGTTTGGCTTATTCTAAGTCTGAGGATAGACATACAACTTGAAACAGTAGGGTTTTATATGACCATTCCTTCCACAGTAGTGACATCTCCAAGGTGCAGTTTTAATACTCTTGACTTGAGAAGTCACATGTCGAAGCACATGTCGAGGCAACTGGCTTGACAACTGATAGTTGATAGGATTCTTGAATTCAGATCGTTTTGTTGTAGCTACAAAGTCCTTTGACCCCTTACGAACTTCCTTGTTTGCAATTCTGTAGTTAAAACTAATCCCCTTCAAGCTCCTTCCTTGCTTACTTGTTTCTTTCAGAATTTCATCCAGCATGCCAGAGCCACTATTCAACATGCGAAGTGATTTATGAGTAGCTTCAAGCTTACTTTTCAGAGTTCTCACTTCCTCTTGAAGTTTCGCATTGACCATCATCAATTTTTCCTTTTCCACAGTGTCAACATTTTCAAGATTAGATAGCCACTTATCACAATCTTCTTTTAGCTTAGTACTGAGCTCTTTCAGTCTATCATTCTAAGAGGAGAGTTGTTCTATCTCACTTTCCTGTTCTTTCACAAGTTTACAAGCTTCCTCCCATTTGTTATGCAACAACTTATAAGTCTCAACCAATTCTTCATCTTTGATATCCTCATCACTCGTTTCTGAATCATAGACAGTTCCAGAGAAAGCATTAACCTTGTTGATAGAGATCTCCTCCTCATCTTCGGTGTCTTCATCTGACCAAGTTACCATCATACCTTTCTTCTGCTTTTTCAGATAGGTAGCACATTCAGACCTAATGTTTCCATATCCCTCACATTCATGACACTGCACACCTTTATTCAGACCAGATTTGTCTTCTTCTTTGTTCTTTCTCTGAGAATAAGTAAACTTGGGTTTGTCGAACTTCATGTCCTGGACATTAGACCTGGTTCTTCTGTCAATCTTCCTCAAAGCTCTATTAAATTTTCTAGCAAGCATAGCCAATGCCTCATAAAACTTTTCACCCTCACAGTCTTCATCATCATGCTCATCTATGTTAGACACAAAAGCAATACTCTTGTTTTTCTCTTCAGGCTTGTCACCAAGTTTCAACTCAAAAGTCTGCATAGATCCAATGAGCTCATCAACCTTCATGCTCTCAATGTCTTGAGCCTCCTCAATTGTAGAGACTTTCATAGAAAATGTTTTGGGGATGGACCTCAAGATTTTCCTTACAAGCTTCTCATCTGACATAGGTTCTCCCAGAGCAAATGAAGCATTGGACAGATCACGCACACGCATGTGAAAGTCTGAGATAGTTTCTTCTTCAGTCATCATCAGATTTTCAAACTAAGTAGTAAGCATTTGAAGCCTAGACATTCTCACTTTAGTAGTTCCTACTTGTATTGTTTTCAGTATCTCCCAGGCATCCTTGGCCACAGTACAAGTATTGATAAGCCTGAACATATTCTTCTCAACACCATTGAAATGACATTTAAAGCTTTTGAGTTTCCAAGAGCAGCTTCATCTTCTTCCTTTGTCCATTCTTCCTCAGGTTTCTCAGCAGCAATGATTAAAGCCCCTTCAACTTGTGCCTTAGTGGGGTGCTTCCAACCCTTGAGAATAGCTTTCCAAGTCTTGTTGTCAATTGACTTGAGAAAGGTTGTCATACGAACCTTATAGTAGTCATAGTTAGTACCATCCAGAATGGGTGGCCTGTTGACTGATCCTCCCTCCTTGTTATCCATGAGAACCGAATCAAATTCCCTGGAGCTCACCCAACCAGAACAGGGTGCCTGCTCTGATGCCAATTGAAATTCAAGTTCCCTTAGAACCGATCTCCTACGTGATGCTGGGACAACAGGTTCGACAATCGACTAACAATAACAACAGAAACTTAAAACACAAGTAAACAAGAGACGACAATTGCTAACCCATTTCGGTGAAACTTCACCTACGTTTGGAGGGTTTGCACCCAAAGAAAGAAAATCCACTATCTCAAGATTCAGGAATTACTGACACTCATGAACACCACAGTTCATAGTTCACTTCCTAATCTACCCAGTGTATTTCTACTTAGTATCTCAACCTAAGTATGAGAGCTCCTCTCACTTTCTCTCAATCACTGCCATAGTGATAGGTAACAAACAATCAACAATCAGAGTTTGCAGAATCAAATAACACAGAACACAACTTTGCTTTATAGAATTAGTGAGCAAAGTTTGTTCACAAATAACAAGGACAAAGAACAATAAACAATCCTAAAATACTTGATCTCTCTATTAGCTTCGATAGTCTTCTTGTTTTAGGTCTTCATCCTTTTATATCCTTCAGCAGCGGCAGCATAGATGTTAGGGTTAGCTTGGGCTAAGGCGATAGATTGCAACAGTATTTCAAACAAAACGCAATCACCAAAGATCTTGTTGCGTTTTGCACAAGTAAAGATATAAAATTTTTTTTTATCAAAGATTGTTTCAACAAATAACAACCCGCACACAAAAAAAAAAACCCTTCTGGAACAGCTACTTGAATCCCAAGTAACTTCAAAAACATATCCGCATAACAACTTCATGGGCCCACACTTACGTTCCAAGCAGAGGACTGATGTCCTAGAACCACAAAGTCAGATTCCACGGCATTGGCTTCGATAACCAGTTGTTTTTGACAAAATGCAAGACAACAAAGTAACAACAGTCGTGACTTCCGACTGGTCAAGTGGGATCCCTCAAATAGGGGGAGGCCTGACTGGCACCGTGGACGCCAGGTCGCGCCGTGACGGAACAAGCGGAGTGGAATGGTGAGGAGAGCTCCTGGTTCGGTGTTTGGGTGGCATAGTGGAGGAGGAGTTGTCAAATGGTGAAGAATGAAGTGCTGAAAAGAGGTGGCGTCAGAGTGATGCTGATCTTTTGGAAGAGATTAGGGATGAGAAGAGTGGAGGTTTCGTAAGTGGAAAATGATGGTGAATGAGGGTCTTTATAGGCAAGGGACTGAGGACGGCACAAGACGCGTGTAGGGTTTGAACGGCCGTTTCATTGTGTGTAGAAGATGGGGAGTTGCGCCTCAAAATGACGGGAGGGAATGATTGCCTTGAAAAAGCAAACGACGCAACCTTGGGAGGCGTGGTAAGCGTGGGGTTGGTTTGGATTCTACCCTTTATGACGTGAGGTGACGCTTCGAAAGTGGCAGTTGAGATTTCAAAGATACGCTGACTTTTTCGCTTCGCTGACGTGTCGACGCACTAGGCAACCAAACTCACCACGAGCGCCCTTCAAGCGTGGCGACAAAACAGTCCACAACCGCCACTCGTGGGCTTGTGGAATTGTGGACTTGTGGAATTTTATTGCTTTTAACGCCATGTCTGCGATTTAAATATTTTTGCACAATAGCGCTTTTAGTTAGTCATTTCGATCCCTAAAGACACACTTAGCCCTCATGCTTCGTGTTCAGTGTCTTGTGGACCGGTCGAGCCCCTAGGGGGCCTACGCCTAGGGGTCACCCGCCAAGCGGCGGTCGCCCAGCCTGGGAATTGGGCCTCCTCCCGCGAGGCCCAATCGGCCCAACAGAGGCAACTGTGCACATTCGGCCCAGCTCCCCTACTATAAATAGGGAGCTGTTACCATTTGTAAGGGACTATGGACTCATTTGATCAATACACACTTGTGATTCAGTTATTTTCTCTCTCGAAGTGTTACTTTATCTCTCTAGATTCTCTCTTAGTGCAATCTCTCTCTACTATAGGTACTACAGCCTATCTCAATGATCATGGCAAGAACACAACCTTTCCTATTTATTCCTAATCGTGGTTATTACTTAGTCATCCCCCTAAGTATGAGAACCCCTCTCATTTTCTCACACAATCACTGCCATAGTGTTTGATCTCTTACAATCAATAGTAAAGACAGATCTCAAGATCAAACAACAAGAAACAAATTCTCTCAGCTAAACAAGAACATAAAGTTGTTGAGAGAGTTACAAAACAAGTGTGAACTCAGAAAATCCTAATCACACAACACGAAGCACACCAAGTAACTAGGTCTTGCGTCTTCATAAATAGGAGTTCTTCAGGCCTTGTCTTCGATGGGCTTGAACGAACAAAGAGCCCACACAAAATTAGGAAGTTAATCTTCTAAAACGAGCAACAAATCTTGACACACAATATTTGTACAAAAGATTAAAACTTCCACAAATACACTTCAAATCAAATCCTCTAAAACTGATCTGATCACACTTGATATATTTCTTTAAGCGGCGCACAAAAGCTTTTTCAATAACTCTAACTTGATAATCACGAAATCAATCTAAAGCTTCTAGAATAAATCATCCAAACACACTGCACGTTCCCAGGGACAAGTGTTACAGGCACGATGTTACAACATATGGTTCCACATCTTGTTCACTGACACAATTAACTTAGCTAAAATGTAGGCAATCATGATCAAAGACACAACATTTATGGCCTTATAGATCCTGAGCAAGCTGAGTTGTAGCATCCACATCTTCTAATACATTGGGTGGTTTATTCCTATTAGCACCTAGTGGAGCATTGGCATTGTCTTCATCTAATGGTGCAATGTCATCAACTGATTCTTCAATGATGAATGAGGGCTGAGTAGCAAGAGTCCTTTGTGTGAGTTCAACAAGAGAAATTGTCTTAGGGAATTCTCCTTTACCATTTTCCGACTCTTCAATGAAGTACTCCCTTATAATCTCATATTGAGTAGGAGTTAATAGAATTCTCTCGGGTATCTTAAATGTGCTGATTATGAGAGGAAACAATGAGCTAAAGAGAAAGCGTTGACCTTTATCAATGCCAGGACTTGGAGACCCTTAAAAAATGGTACAAAAGGCAATGAGAACCATGGCGCTATGAAAGCCCAAGGTCTCTTGAAAAGAGAGTATGGTGTTGTTCCCACATAACCAGATACAGAAGATAGTTTCCATTCTGATTGATGCGGTTCAGGAGTAGGTGGAACATCTCTTCTGGCGAACAATGTGAAGCTTACTCCAGGCTCATATTCCATAGTCAAATCGGATTGGATAATCCGTTGTCCTAGACACTACAGGAATGATGGTTCTGATGTAGGTGCAATTGTGACATTGTTAACCTTCATTCTCTTCAAGGAGTTCTTCACATGCATTTGAAGACGTCTTTTCTAGGCCTTGGAGGTTGCGGAAGCAATGTAGGTTCTTGATGATGATGTCGTATTTGACTTTCCTTGGGAAGTTTGATTCAAAGATGGTGAAGTTTCTTTCACAAGAACTTGAGAGGAAGTTCTCTCTTCGTCGGAGGGCTCGACTGAGTACATATGTGTTGATGATGGAGGTTTGTGCACACTTTTCTCTTCACTGTTAGAGTTTATGATATGGATGGAAGGTGGGTGTGAAGGTGAAGAGAAGATTTGTGAGAAGAGGTGTTGTTGGACTCAGAATCTTGTGATAGGTTTGGATTAGCTGGTGGTGTGAGAAGCAACTGAACTGTATAGTCTTCACTTCTGCAGACTGTCTTGTGGATCTAACTTTCAGCTTTAACAGAAAGACAAAGGGTATAGAGGATAAGTGATATTTCCTGAAATACAAGTCATATAAATTTTTTAACTAGTACACTTATACCCTTGAAATTGTCATCATTCAAAATATGATAAACGATATGAGTATGCATATGAACTTAAGACAAACGTCATTGCCTCCATTAGAGCATCTCCAATGGGGGGATCTTATTTTGGGACTTAACTAACTTTTTGTGAGCCCGGATTGCCACATAGGATTTAAGGCACCCATAAGGTCCCGATGAACATTTCACTCCAATGATTTGGGATCTTAGGTTGGACCCACAATATCCAATATATTTATATTATTTATTTTCACATAATATTAAATTAAATTAAGTTATTAATTCAATACAACTTAATTAATATTTTAAAAGATATAATATAATTAAAAAGAAAAAAAACAATTAAATGGACCCAATAGGGG
Organism: Lotus japonicus; assembly: GCF_012489685.1. Taxonomy (NCBI): domain Eukaryota; kingdom Viridiplantae; phylum Streptophyta; class Magnoliopsida; order Fabales; family Fabaceae; genus Lotus; species Lotus japonicus. The sequence goes on along the minus strand of NC_080042.1, from coordinate 50,546,588 downwards.
CAAAAATCCGAACCTGGGAAAAAAGAAAAAAAGAGGTTTTTTTTTTTGAGAAAAAAGGCCCAAATGGGCAAAAAATGACCGGCCCAGCCGGTCACACAAGGCCCAACGGTCTGGACCGTTACCGGCTGAGTCGGTAAAAGTACATAAATATATATACCCTCCTTCACTAAATTGGCCAAACCCATTATTCTTCTCTTTCTCTCCTCCTTCACCCTCTGAAACTTTCTATCATCCTTCACACACAAACCATATAATCCACTTGGCACCTCCTTCACAAACGGCACCGCCGTCCCACACCTCTACCACAGCACCTTCGTTCCTTCCTCTCCCTTCCCCTCTCCACCCAAAATGTGATTCGCACTGCTCCTCTCTCCACCGCACCCCATCTCCTCTCCTCCACCACCGTACCTCCACCTCTGATCTCCGACGGTGAAGCCACAATGAGGACACGATGAAGCCACAATGAGGACACAGTGAAGCCACAATGAGGACACGATGGCAGACACAGTGAGGATAAATCTAGGGTTTGATTTTAATTTTTAGGGTTTTTAGGGTTGTTTTTTTCCATTTCCTAATCTTTGTAATCTGATCTTGTATTTGTAATATGATGTTTGTAATCTGTATATCATTCGTTGTCAATGAAATTGATTCAGTTTCTTTCCCTCCCTATTTTTCAATTTGGATCTAGTACTGAAGGAGAGAGAAAAAAAATAGTATTTTAATTAAGATCCCAGATTTGAGAGTACCTGAGGTAAGACACGGATCTTAGCAAAAACTAAGGATAGCTCCAAAATAAGGACTAACAAGATCCGGATCTTATTTTAATGTCCCAAAATAAGGACTTAATTGGAGATGCTCTTGCTAAAATGATTTCAAAAGTATTTAATATAAATATATATTCTTATTTAGCAGAAGTTTTTATTTCATTTCCAGTGTTTCCAAGCTCTATCCAAACAATATATAAATTTTTATTTGGTTTTCAAATGATTTTATAAATTTTTATTAGTTTCTATCCGCCTATAACATTTACACTGTTTGGTGGAAAAGAGATAAGCAAAAGAGAAGTAGGGGAGAGAGAGATAGATAAGAGATAGGGTAAACACCCTTGTCCGGTGGAAGGAAGGAGGAAGATAAAGGGCGGAAATGTGGTAGGACCCATCACTTTTTGTGGTCTCTCCAAATTGGAGAGAGATAGGTTGATACTTGTTTTTAATTTTTTTTACCATATTTTCGTACTTTTCTAGCCAGTTGAAACCGAAGAAATTGCAACAAAGCCGCCAACATTCATTATTTTTTTACTTTATCAATTTTACTAATTTTCTGGCGGTTTGACAAAGCTAGAAAGGTGTTAAAAACCGCCAGAAATGTTCTAGGAACAAAATAAAAGTGTTTTTAAATAGAGAAGGTATATTTCTCTCTTCTCTATCCTCTTCTCTTTTTATCATACCAAACAACCTATAATTATACTATATTTCTCACATTTTTCTCTCTACTCAACTTCGCTCTTCTATACTCTCTCTTTTCTATCTCCCTCTTTTTTACCAAACAAAGTGATAGCTAGTCTAAGGATTTTTCTCCCTACACGTTTCCCAAATTTCCTGGAACTTCACTCGAAGTTTCTTCTATGATTTTTCTTCTATTTTATGATATCAGCAAGAAATTAATATTTGGATTCTTTGAGGATGGAACACGTTATGGTTAAAGATATAAACACTGCATCAACGAAATTCTCATATCTCTAAGTCAATCAATGTCAACTGATCCAATTAAAAACGTCCGTTGAATTTCTCATGAAATATCCTACTTTCATACTATAATGTTCAGATAATATATTATAGACCCACATAACATTCACATTTTTTTTCACACAATATAGATATTACTTTAAGAAAACATGTATAACTCAGCTTAAGATATATCGTATTATAGTTGAAATGACAACAGCCTAAATATAATGCAACCGTCCTTTTGAATTTGATTTTGGGTTGACTAGCTAATTTGTTTTATTTATAAGTCAAAGAATTGTGTTAGAATGATGCACAATGGTTGTATCAACCCTTAATACAAAGAAATAAGATAAAAGAAAGAGATACATAGAAACTGAAATAAGTTGTATCGTCGCCAAATTCAATCTCTCTCTATGGCAAAGTTGTATTTTCGTCCAAAAACTTTTGATTTTCTTGACTTGATTATGTCCTCATCAAAGCTTGAGTTGCTGAATATCTTGTGAGCACTTAAATGATATATTCGTCAACAACTCACTTACGAAGTCACCTGAAAGATGATGTGAAAGATGACATAATGAGTAGCCCACATCTTCCACATCATCTTCCATATATGTAATGCAATAAATAAGTGATGTAGGTTTGTCACGTAACTACTTATTGGACATCAAACAACTCAAAGTTTTGGTAATAAAATTAGGAAATACAGTTTAAAAAATTAAGGACTAAAATATAATTTTACTCCAACGACAATGGAGTAAATGCGGTTCATGAAAAAGTAGAGTGAACCTTTATTTTTCATTTCTACCTCATACGATGCAGTTATTGGCATTATTTTCATGTGTGCACACAATTTAAAGAATGACTTTTCTATTATGATATGGACCATGTCTACCCTCACTAAACATTGTAAAAATGGCATTACATTGTGTTCAAATAAAAAATCATAATGAATGTTTTACGCTCCTCAGTAGGACGTTCGTATACCACATACTGAAGCAAAGGGAACAGTTTAAAAATGCTCTCGGCTTCAAAATATGATTTATAAAAGTGCTTTCGGCCATTGCTTTTGTCTTGCACATGGACGAGGCCACAAAAGAGTCCTTTTTCTTGCACGTTTGGTGTATATTAAAACGGTATTATATTTATGCAATAAACAAGTTATATGAGAAATGAGGGTTTCCTACGTATCATACTTACATGTATACAAATGGGAGTGTGATCGAAAGAAAAAAAAAAGATAAAAATATCTATAATAAGAAAAGAAATCAGAGACAAAGAGATCAAAACAAACTATGATTAAACGGAAAACTTTGGGGATGCATTACTATAACTGATTGTGTAATCATATGATTACTTCTTTTTGTAAATCATATCCATCATTTATTGAGACAATTTAGTTCGAGCCGAATAGAACAATTTCTTGTTAATTGATCTACGTGTTTGACTATAATAAATTATTATTAAAATAAAAAAGTGATATGTTCACTTTGTCAAATTAGTCGAGTTAACCTGAATCAACCTTTATATGAATTCATCAAAAGCATCATATTCATATATTGTCTTGAAGTGTAGTGTAAGACCTAGGTTTCAGACTTAGCTAAATAAATAATTTCCAACTCACGCCTAGGTTGTCATGTAAGCGTGAACGGAGCCTGAACTACGTTTTATTGAGTTATCAAGAGAAATCTTTCAGACAAATCAGTTTATGTTTGTTTATAGCTGCATAACTAGTTTTAGGGTTAATACGAGTCATTTTCACACCCAATAAAGTCAGACTTTATCTCTTGCATGGACTTAAGTGAGACCCTGTAAAAAAGGTTTTTCCATTCGAAACTTCTTTCGGAAATTCCACCCGTGTGTCCGATTTCCTTCGTTGCTAGGAATCTTTCTTGTGAAGGAAGTTTTCTCATCTGATGTCAATTGAAAAAAGTAGTTCTGCGGCAGTTTTCAATGCATACCGCGTTTAAGTCATTTTCTCATTTTAAATGAATTCTGAAATGAGTTTCGACATTCTGTCGCCGAATACTCAATTTAAATCAACAGATGAATGTACTAAAACGATCAGACCCGCGAAATCTTTCTTTTTCTTCTTTTCCCTTCTCCTATAAAAGGAGAAAATCAAAAATATCTTCTCATTCACCACTTGGAGGCTGCGGCTAGAGAGAGAGAGAGAAGGAGGAAGAACTTCACCGATTCTTGCCCGATCGTCGTGCTTTCAATTTTTGTGGTTAGATACGGAGGTAAGGATCACTATCCTTGCGACATTCTCTTCTTTATATAATATCTTTTTTCATGTCTTTCTGCGCTCAAAGTTTGGAGTTTTTTGATAAAATGTCAGATAAATTCATTTTCTTCTTTCAACTACCTTAATCACCTTCTATACACTCCATAATCATGATCCATGCACTTAGATTTTCTTTCTGTCACCGTAGATATGAAATTCTTTACCAAAAACCCATTTTATACAACCGTTACTTTTTGATGCTTAAAGCCTTGAACTTGCTTAACGTATGTAGGATTAGTTGTTAGTAAATGCGTTGTTTATAGCTATTCAAAGCCTGTTTCGAAAAATATCAACTTTCAGTTTTTAAGCTGTTTATGTGTACCAAAAAGCCACTATTCTAGTTTTAAGTCCCAAATTGTTCCGAGTGTTTTTCTACCCTAGGTATCACCCATGAATACCTAGGAATTAAAGTAGATCGAAGAAACGTTCGGGAACCCTTTTTCCCTAAAGTGGTCGTGGGTTACTTAGAGTGTGGGGCAGGATTTCTTTTGCGAAAACTCTTCCATTCGTACTTATGTGTTAAACGCTTAAGCTTTATAAGCTTTTACGACTTCGTTTAGGTTATTCTATCACTTTATTGCTTGAGTAACTTAGCAATGGTTTTTGGCTTAAGATTTGGAACAAGTGCAATCTTGGGAGGAACCAGAGCACGATGCTATCACTAAAGGAGGAGACGTCGCTAGAGGTGAGGGCAACTTACTTTATTAGCTAATGATTTAGGTGTCGAGAATTCATCTTAAATTATTGATTATGATTGCTTGAGGTTTATGCCATTATTGATTGATTGAGGCTTGTGTCATTGCTGATTTGTTGAGGCTTATGCCATTGTTAATTGTTGAGGGTTCGGTCGTTTACTGTGGTTTCTGTCCTACTGCCTTATAGTTTTAGGACAGGGTTATGTTTTCCAACAAATATAAACTGTCTTACTGCTTTCTAGCCTTAGGACAGGGTTATGTTTTACAACACTGAATTATTGTTTCATCGTTCAATAGAGCTTGATGAATTTGTGTTTATGTTGAGTTGTTGAACTATGCTGACTGTACTTATGCATTTTGATGCGACTTTCGGAGTGTGGGATACACTTACTTTCGTCATGACAATGACAGGTTTGTTTGGGATGAATGTTGGCAGGCCGGACCAAGGTCCGAGTCTTGGCTATTTTAGGGATCGAGACCTTCTCGAGGAATTACTTGGGTTGATGGGATCTTTTGAATCTGAAATTGATTTACAAATGAAATTCATAATACATTAGTCAAAACTAGAACACTTTTAAATAATGATGATAATCTGTTGAAGAAGACTTAGGATTTGAAAGTGAGTTTGGAAAGCGAGAAGTGTTGGCGATCCTAGTTTTGGGGAAATACCTTGTGTGCATTGACACCTTTTACTCGATGAGCAGCTTGATGTTTTGCTATCTAAGAGATGAGCTCGGGAGACTAGAAAAGTTCCCAAATGCGGTTAGCACTCTATTGCTTGCTGAGCTGTTTTCGACCATCTAAAGGATGAGTCAGGTGACTCGAGAAGTCACCAATGGTGTTAGCACTCTTTTGTTGTTGGAGCTTTGGTCGATAAGTCGACATTTACCTTAGGGTGTTATAGAGACAATATTCTTAGCTAGACACTTTGTGTTGTGAGGACGATACGATGTTTGGCTAACCATATTGCATCATTCATTCATATTGCGGGCTAAAGCGGTGGGACATTGGACCTCGATGAAACCATAACAATCAGAATATCAGGTTTTCACATAAGAACACCAAAAGTGTTTCTTTGGTAGCAGATAGTATGGTTAAACCTAAAAGGTTAGGACCGATCTGACTACATTTAGGTAGTAAATGACACCCGAGCAGAATGGTTAAGCACAAGGCTTGTGTTAGGACTGACTCGATGGTGCCCAACCTATAATTGACTTGGAGAATCTTTCAACCTTTGTCCATTAACAGTAAAAGACTCCTTAGACCTTGGTTCTTCAACTTCAACAACACCATGGGGAAATACTTTTTTAACAGTAAAAGGTCCTGACCATTTGGACCCGAGCTTCCCAGGGAATAATCTCAACCTAGAGTTATAGAGCAGAACATGCTGCCCTGGGACAAACTCTCTTTGGACAATTTTCACGCCATACATTTGACTATATTTGGTGATATGTTGGAAGGTTGATTTTTAGCTGCAAATGATAGCATGCTAAGGTATATGTGCAGGATATAACATGTTGAACCAATATATATATCCTCTATTCTTCACATGCTGCTTGTATTATACATTATCTTTGTGAGTTGACCCTTGCACTGCCTTGTTTGTATTGTTTGTGTTTGGGCGGTTGGCAAACTGTCAGACGATGATTCTAGACAATTGGTTCGAGACGATTCGCCATATTGCGCAATCCGGATTAAAATGCTTGATCGGCCGGATCCTGGAGCCCGGGTGGTAGACCCTACCAGCCACAGGGCCGAGAATATGGAGCGAGTTTTGGAGGAAATCAAGGATGAGGACGGGCATATGCAGCGTGGAGTCTTGCGACGTGTGACATACAACTTCAACTTACCGCCATTTGTGCCTAGTGGACATGGTACTGGCTTAAAGCCACCTTCACCACCATCTTTGCCAGAGGAGGATCCTTTTGAGGACCTCACCAGACTTGGAGCCTAGCAAGAGCAAAGCTTGCCTCTTTGTGTCGATTCGACTGACATACCTTCCACCTATAGGCACGTAGTGCCGAAGAGAGAGCCGGGGGTGTAAGATCAAGTTTTGATCTAGTAGTACAACTCTATGTTTTGATGATTACAAGTTAACCTTTTGATATGAACAATTGTGGTACTCTAACGTGTTTTTCTGAGTGTGCTATTTACAGGCTTTGACCTCAACTCAATCTCACACAAATCAGAAGCACTGTGTTAAAGAGCGACCCAAGCAACGCTTTCGCATTCACCATGTTCAGTATGAACAGTGGAAAAGCTTCAGAAGTTCTGAAGTTATACAAACTCTGATGTGGACTCAGTCACTAGAAGTTCTGAAGATCCAGAAAGTCTGATAACCAAGAAACACTGAAGGCTCAGATATTCTGATGGTGTAGAAGACTCTGAAGATCCAGAAGCTGATTAGTGAAATTCTGATGTCCAGAAGCAAGATACTCTGAAGACCATGTACTTCCCTCTGAGTTCAGAATCAGAAGAAACAATGGTCAGAGGATCTGGGCTTTCCCTCTGACTCTGATCAACCGGCTTCACAAGTTCCAATATGAAGCATTCCCCTGATCAGAAGTCTCCTAGGTTTAAAGGTCAAGTCGCTATCCAAGTACAAAAGCAACTGTACCTCCCTGACGACCTACCTAACAGTCTCAGACATAGCAGAAGCTGGATTTTCCAGAACTGCCCTCCAACGGTAGCATTTCCCATGCAACGCTCAACCCTAATACTTGGAGTATATAAAGAGGCTGAAGACTGAAAGAAGCGGCTAGAAGCATTCACATACGCGCAAGACAATTTAAAATTCTTCTAAGCTTTCTTTCATCTGAAATTCATTGAGTTTACTATTAGCTTTTTAGAAGCAAATCTCTTGTAAACAATTCTTTGATAAACAGTTTGTTTAGTTCCTTTAGGAGATCAAGGTTGATCGGATTCTAGAGAAGACTAAGAGAGTGAATCTTAGTGTGAGCTATGTCAGTGTAATTGTTAGTCACTTGTAGGTTTCAAGTGCAGTTGTAACTCTTACCTGATTAGTGGATTGCCTTCATTCTAAGAAGGAAGAAATCACCTTAACGGGTGGACTGGAGTAGCTTGAGTGATTTATCAAGTGAACCAGGATAAAATCCTTGTGTGCTTTTCTATCTCTTATCTTTAGCACTTAAGTTCTCGAAATATTTGTCAAAATCTTTAAGGTGGAAGCTTTATCGTGAAAACGTTATTCAAACCCCCCCTTTCTACCGTTTTTCATACCTTCAATTGGTATCAGAGCGCAAGTTCTGATTACCACACCTAACAGTGTTCAGTGATCCGGGCCGGTGTGAAAAACAATGGCTGCCACCACCAATGAAACTCAAAGAGATGGTTACAATGCAAAGCCTCCTATGTTCGACGGTCAAAGGTTCGAATATTGGAAAGATAGACTGGAAAGTTTCTTTCTGGGTTTCGATGCAGATCTCTGGGATATTATTGTGGATGGCTACGAGCGTCCAGTTGATGCAGATGGCAAGAAGATCCCAAGGTCAGAGATGACTGCAGATCAAAAGAAGCTGTACTCACAACATCACAAAGCAAGAGCAATTCTTCTAAGTGCTATTTCCTATGAAGAGTACCAGAAGATTACAGATCGTGAGTTTGCGAAAGGCATTTTCGAATCTCTGAAGATGTCTCATGAAGGAAACAAGAAAGTCAAAGAATCAAAGGCATTGTCTTTGATCCAAAAGTAAGAATCCTTCATCATGGAGCCAAATGAGTCCATTGAAGAAATGTTCTCCAGATTTCGGTTGCTTGTAGCTGGCATACGACCTCTCAACAAGAGCTACACAACAAAAGATCATGTCATAAGGGTCATCAGGTGTCTTCCTGAAAGTTGGATGCCTTTAGTGACTTCAATAGAGCTCACGAGAGATGTTGAGAATATGAGTTTAGAAGAACTCATCAGCATTTTGAAATGCCATGAGCTGAAGCGCTCAGAGATGCAAGATCTGAGGAAAAAGTCCATAGCCTTGAAATCTAAATCTGAAAAGGCTAAGGCTGAGAAGTCAAAAGCTCTTCAAGCTGAAGAAGAGGAATCTGAAGAAGCGTCAGAAGATTCTGATGAAGATGAGCTGACTCTGATCTCCAAGAGACTCAACCGCATCTGGAAGCACAGGCAGAGCAAGTACAAAGGCTCTGGAAAGGCAAAAGGAAAGTCTGAATCCTCAGGCCAGAAGAAGTCCTCACTTAAGGTAGTCACATGCTTTGAGTGCAAAGAATCAGGGCACTACAAAAGTGATTGTCCTAAGTTGAAGAAGGACAAGAAGCCAAAGAAGCACTTCAAGACAAAGAAGAGTCTGATGGTGACATTTGATGAATCAGAGTCAGAGGATGTTGACTCTGATGGTGAAGTCCAAGGACTCATGGCTATTGTCAAAGACAAGGAAGCAGAGTCAAAGGGAGCTGTTGACTCTGACTCAGAATCAGAAGGAGATCCTAACTTAGACGATGAAAATGAGGTATTCGCTTCTTTCTCTACCTCTGAACTGAAACATGCTTTGTCTGATATCATGGATAAATATAACTCCTTATTGTCTAAGCATAAGAATCTGAAAAAGGACTTATCTGCTGTTTCCAAGACTCCTTCTGAACATGAGAAAATTATTTCTGATTTGAAAAATGATAATCATGCTTTGATCAATTCTGACTCTGTGCTTAAGAACCAGATTGCTAAGTTAGAAGAAATTGTTGCCTGTGATGCCTCTGATTGTAGAAATGAGTCTAAGTATGAAAAGTCTTTTCAAAGATTCCTAGCTAAAAGCGTGGATAGAAGCTTAATGGCTTCAATGATCTATGGCGTAAGCAGAAATGGAATGCATGGCATTGGCTATTCTAAACCAATTAGAAATGAGCCCTCTGTGTCTAAAGCTAAATCCTTGTATGAATGGTTTGTTCCCTCTGGTACCATATTGCCTGATCCTTTACCTGCTAAAGTTGCTAAAAACCCTCTTAAAAAGGGATCCTTCTCTACGACTAAATATCATGCAAATATTCCTTTAAAATATCATGTTGAGACACCCAAGGTGATCAGAACCTCTGGGGTAACTAACAAGAGAGGACCCAGAAAGTGGGTACCTAAGGACAAGATTATCTATGTTGCAGATATCCTTGATAGCTCCACAGAAACACCAATCATGGTATCTGGACAGTGAATGCTCGCGTCACATGACGGGAGAAAGGCGTATGTTCCGAGAGCTGAAACTTAAGCCTGGAGGCGAAGTTGGCTTTGGAGGAAATGAAAAGGGTAAAATTGTTGGTACTGGTACTATTTGTGTAGATAGTAGTCCATGCATTGATAATGTGTTATTGGTAGACGGCTTAACACATAACTTATTGTCTATAAGTCAATTAGCTGACAAGGGTTATGATGTTATATTCAATCAAAAGTCCTGCCGGGCTGTAAGTCAAATCGATGGCTCTGTTCTGTTTAACAGCAAGAGGAAGAACAACATTTATAAGATCAGATTATCTGAGTTGGAGGCTCAGAATGTGAAGTGCCTTCTGTCTGTTAATGAAGAGCAGTGGGTATGGCATAGACGGTTAGGGCATGCCAGTATGAGAAAGATTTCTCAGCTGAGCAAGCTAAACCTTGTCAGGGGCTTACCCAATCTGAAGTTCGCTTCAGACGCTCTTTGTGAAGCATGTCAGAAAGGCAAATTCACAAAAGTCCCTTTCAAGGCAAAGAATGTTGTCTCAACCTCAAGGCCGTTGGAACTTCTGCATATCGACCTTTTTGGACCAGTGAAAACTGAGTCTATAGGTGGCAAGAGATATGGGATGGTTATCGTTGATGACTATAGCCGCTGGACATGGGTAAAGTTTCTAACCCGCAAGGATGAGTCTCATGCTGTGTTCTCTACCTTCATTGCTCAAGTGCAAAACGAGAAGGCTTGTAGGATTGTGCGTGTCAGAAGTGACCATGGTGGAGAGTTTGAGAATGACAAGTTTGAGAGTCTGTTTGATTCCTATGGAATTGCACATGATTTCTCTTGTCCCAGAACTCCTCAACAAAATGGTGTTGTTGAGAGGAAGAACAGAACTCTTCAGGAGATGGCTCGAACCATGCTCCAAGAAACTGACATGGCTAAGCACTTTTGGGCAGAGGCAGTAAATACAGCATGTTACATTCAGAACAGAATCTCTGTGAGACCAATTCTGAATAAGACTCCTTATGAATTGTGGAAGAACATAAAACCCAACATTTCTTATTTTCATCCTTTTGGCTGTGTTTGTTATGTTCTCAATACTAAGGATAGATTGCATAAATTTGATGCTAAGTCTTCTAAGTGTCTATTACTTGGTTATTCTGAGAGATCTAAAGGTTTTAGATTTTATAATACTGATGCTAAAACTATTGAAGAATCTATTCATGTTAGATTTGACGATAAGCTTGACTCTGACCAGTCAAAGCTAGTTGAGAAGTTTGCAGATCTAAGCATTAATGTTTCTGACAAAGGCAAAGCTCCAGAGGAAGCTGAGCCAGAGGAAGATGAACCAGAGGAAGAAGTTGGTCACTCTAACTCACAAACTCTGAAGAAGAACAGAATCACTGCAGCTCACCCTAAGGAATTGATTCTGGGCAACAAAGACGAACCAGTCAGAACCAGATCAGCCTTCAGACCCTCTAAAGAGACCTTGCTCAGTCTGAAAGGATTGGTGTCCTTAATTGAACCCAAGTCCATAGATGAAGCTCTTCAGGACAAGGATTGGATTCTGGCCATGGAAGAAGAACTGAATCAATTCTCCAAGAACGATGTTTGGAGCTTAGTGAAGAAGCCTGAGAGTGTCCATGTAATTGGAACAAAATGGGTATTCAGAAACAAGCTGAATGAGAAAGGAGATGTAGTCAGAAACAAGGCAAGGCTAGTTGCTCAAGGCTACAGCCAGCAGGAAGGAATAGACTACACTGAAACATTTGCTCCAGTAGCAAGACTGGAGGCAATCAGACTGTTGATCTCTTTTTCAGTGAATCACAACATAGTTCTACATCAGATGGACGTGAAGAGTGCCTTCCTAAATGGTTATATTTCAGAGGAAGTCTATGTTCATCAACCCCCAGGTTTTGAAGATGAGAAGAAGCCAGACCATGTGTTCAAATTGAAGAAGTCACTCTATGGTCTGAAGCAAGCTCCCAGAGCATGGTATGAGAGACTCAGCTCATTCCTTCTGGAGAATGAGTTTGTAAGGGGTAAAGTAGATACAACTCTCTTTTGCAAGACTTATAAAGATGATATCTTAATTGTGCAAATTTATGTTGATGATATTATATTTGGTTCTGCTAATCAATCTCTATGCAAAGAATTTTCTGAGATGATGCAGGCTGAATTTGAGATGAGTATGATGGGAGAATTAAAGTACTTTCTGGGAATACAAGTTGATCAAACACCAGAAGGAACATATATCCATCAGAGCAAGTACACTAAAGAACTTCTGAAGAAGTTCAATATGCTGGAATCTACAGTGGCCAAGACTCCAATGCATCCTACATGCATTCTGGAGAAAGAAGATAAAAGTGGTAAAGTATGTCAGAAGCTCTATCGTGGCATGATAGGTTCACTTCTATACTTAACTGCATCTAGGCCAGACATACTATTTAGTGTTCATTTATGTGCTCGTTTCCAATCAGATCCAAGGGAAACCCACTTAACTGCTGTTAAGAGGATCCTAAGGTATCTGAAAGGCACCACTAACCTTGGCTTGATGTATAAGAAAACATCAGAGTATAAGCTTTCAGGTTATTGTGATGCTGATTATGCTGGAGATAGAACAGAGAGAAAAAGTACTTCTTGAAATTGTCAATTTCTGGGAAGCAATCTAGTCTCATGGGCAAGCAAGAGGCAATCAACCATTGCACTATCAACTGCAGAGGCAGAATATATCTCAGCAGCAATATGCAGCACTCAGATGCTCTGGATGAAACATCAGCTGGAGGATTATCAGATCCTTGAGAGCAATATCCCAATCTATTGTGATAACACTGCTGCAATCTCATTGAGTAAGAATCCTATCTTGCATTCAAGGGCAAAGCACATTGAGGTAAAGTATCACTTTATTAGAGATTATGTACAGAAGGGCGTACTTCTTCTGAAGTTTGTTGATACTGACCATCAATGGGCAGATATCTTTACAAAGCCCTTAGCAGAGGATAGATTTAATTTTATTCTGAAAAATCTGAACATGGACTTTTGTCCAGAGTAAAGATGGATCAGAACCTCTGACTATGATACTTCTTGATCAGAAGATGTCTAGTCCAGAAGGTAACTCAATCAGAGTGTGTGTACCCATTGGTACTGACTCTGAAGCTGAGACAGCAACACGTGTGTCAGTATTTCTGATGCATAGTTCCTTGTGCCCGTGTGACAGTCTGTCATATTGCGTGTAGATGTGCTTCTCTCCTGTGTGTGATATGTGTATTTACTGTTACTATCTATCTTTAATTTTCAACCGTTGATTTTAAGTTGCTTTTTGAATCAACAACGGTTATTTGTCAAAACCCACTATACACACACGATCTCCTTCACTTTCGGTTTTTACTCTTTCTCTTTCTTGCTATTTCAAAACCGCTTATCCTCGATTTCTCTCTCGATCTCTCTTCATCTTTCAACCTTCATCTTCTACCTAAACCTTCAACCGCTCCAAAAATGGTGAGTCAAACCAGAAGAGCTACTGCAGATGCAACCCGGTTCCCTCATATGGTAGTTGGTCTAGCAACAGGTCAAAGGGGTCCTGAGAATCCGACTCAAGATCAAGGTCAAGCTCAAGAGCAGATTATTCCGGTTGCAGAACGGGGCTGTGCCGTTCACTGCGTATATGCTCCTGAGGAACTTCAAGTACTGGCAGAATGGAGATTCGACCTCGACAACCTTGCTACAAATGGGTATGATCTTCGTCCTGAAGTCCAAGTTCAAGGTTGGGGAAATTACTTCAACAGGCTTCGAGGACCGGTGTATAATAAACTGATCAAGGAATTCTGGAAGCACGCCGACTGCGATGATACTCAGGTGGTATCTCACATTCTTGGAAGAAAGATCATCATTACAGAGAAGTCTTTCGTGAACCTGCTGGGTGCAGAAACTGCTTTTGGGTATCGTTTCCAATTCACTGAATCAAAGCTGAAACCCAAGACGAAGGATGAGACCAACAAGGCCCTGTACACCAATTACAAACCAGGCAAGACGAATTACAAAGTGATGGACCTTCATCCCAAGCTCAGGATCTGGCACAAGATTTTGCTCCACTGCATAAACCAGAGACCAAAGGGCAGTTCCCCAGACTACATCAACTTCAACCAGAAGGCGATGTTGTTCTTCATCCAAGACAAGAAGAAGATCTGCCTTCCCTACTTCCTATTCTCCTACTTGAAGGAGTGTATCCGGAAGTCTCGTACCATTGCCTCCATCAAGTCAGCAATCAAGTATATTCCCTTTGGGAGACTGTTGTCTGATCTCTTCATTGAGAGTGGCCTCATTCAAGATCTGGTAAATGCTGGATGCACAGAGGATCTGACCACCATTGTCAGTGATGTCTTCACTGCAAATTCTCTAAAGAAAATGGGCCTAGTCAAGAAGAAGATTGCTCCTGCCCATGAAGATACATCTTCTGAGATCAGAAGTAGAAGGGTGCCTCTGAATGACTACCCTCTGTGGACACAGGCAGACAATCCTGAAGCCATTAGGTGCTATGTGGAAGACCTAAGGGCTCAAGGCTTTGAAATTGATCTCGATGAATTTTTCAGCAGACTGCCGCCAGCTCCAGAGTTTCCTTCTCCTATCAAGAAGAAAGTTCAGAGGAAGATGATCCTAGAAGAATCTTCTGAGGAATCAGATGTTCCTCTGACCAAAAAGAAGAAGGCTGGTCAATCCATGAGAAAACATGATGAAACCAGCAAGCCCGATGATGGTGATGATGGTGATAATGAGGATGGTCCTCCTTCTCCTAAGAAGAAGAAGAAGCAGGTCAGAATTGTGGTGAAGCCTACTCGGGTGGAACCAGCTGCTGAAGTGATCAGACGGATTGAAACTCCTGCCAGAGTGACAAGATCATCAGCACATTCAAGTAAGTCTGCAGTTGCTTCTGATGATGATTTGAATTTATTTGATGCACTCCCCATATCAGCCATGCTCAAACACTCTTCAAATCCCCTCACTCCTATTCCTGAGTCCCAACCAGCTGCACAAACCACCTCTCCACCACATTCCCCAAGGTCTTCATTTTTTCAACCTTCCCCTACTGAAGCACCTCTCTGGAATTTGCTCCAGAACCAACCCTCTAGGCCAGATGAACCAACCTCTCCCATTACCATTCCGTACAACCCATTAACTTCTGAACCCATCATTCATGAGCAACCAGAGCCTACCCAAACAGAACCTGGACCCAGAACCTCTGATCACTCTGTCCCAAGAGCATCAGAACGTCTGGCTCCCAGAACCACGGATACAGACTCTTCCACAGCCCTTACACCCGTATCCTTCCCAACAAATGTTGCTGATTCTTCTCCTTCCAACAACTCTGAATCCCTTCGAAAATTCATGGAAGTTAGAAAAGAAAAGGTGTCTACCTTAGAAGAATATTATCTCACTTGTCCAAGCCCTAGGAGATATCCTGGCCCTAGACCCGAACGTCTAGTTGACCCAGATGAACCTATCTTGGCCAATCCTTTACATGAGGCAGACCCTTTGGCTCAACAAGCTCACCCTGCCCCTGACCAACAAGAGCCTATTCAACCAGAACCTGAACCAGAACAATCTGTGTCTAACCAATCCTCAGTTAGATCACCCCATCCTCTGGTTGAAACTTCAGAACCTCACCTTGGAACCTCTGAACCAAATGCTCAAATGTTTAACATTGGCTCTCCACATGGTGCCTCTGAAGCTCACAGCAGCAATCACCCAACCTCTCCTGAAACCAACCTCTCTATAATTCCTTACACTCACCTCCGACCCACATCTCTCTCTGAGTGCATCAAATTTTCTATCATGAAGCCTCTTTGATGCTACGCAATGTGCAAGGTCAGACTGACCTAAGCGAGAATGCTGAACATGTGGCTGAAGAGTGGAACAATCTGAGCACTTGGCTAGTGGCTCAAGTTCCAGTTATGATGCAGCTCCTGCATGCAGAAGGAAGTCAGAGGATCGAGGCTGCAAAGCAAAGGTTTGCTAGAAGGGTGGCTCTTCATGAACAAGAACAGAGACATAAGCTACTTGAAGCTATTGAAGAAGCCAAAAGAAAGAAAGAACAAGCAGAAGAAGCTGCACGTCAAGCAGCAGCTCAAGCTGAACAAGCCAGATTAGAGACAGAACGACTTGAAGCTGAGGCTGAAGCTCTTAGATGCCAAGCACTTGCACCCGTAGTTTTTACTCCTGCTGCTTCTGCTTCCACTCCAGATCCTCACGCTGCTCAGAATGTTCCTTCTAGTTCTGCTCAGCCAAACTCGTCCAGACTCGACATTGTGGAACAACGTCTTGACACTCATGAGTCTCTGCTGATTGAAATGAAGCAAATGATGATGGAACTTCTGCGTCGATCTGATAAACCCTAGCTTTAGGATCTCTTCGCTTTGATTTCTTTTTCTTTATCTATGTTTTATTTCGTTAACCTCTAGCTCTTTCTTATTAATCTTTACTTTGTTCGTTTGTGATTATCTATGCATATATATATATATTTCTGACATTATGTTTGCAAATTAATTTTTTATTAGTATTCATCATAAACGCTTTTACATCATACATTCTCTTTCTTTTTCCTAAAATCCTAGAATGGAGGATCCCTCCTCATTCTTCTGCACTCCTGGCGCTGCTCTGACCTCTCCTTCTCCAGACGCTCCAGTGCATACTGGATGTTGTTGAGCCTGTCTTTTAGCTCATCCCTCTCCAGAATCTCTTCTGCAGTCTTGAGCTTCTCTTCAAAAATCTCTTTTTCTTCCAGCAGCTTGAGTTCAAGCTGGCTGAGTTCTTGCACCTCCTCCACGAAGGCAAGAAATTCCCTCAAGTCTCTCTTCAACTCTGGACGCAGGTCCTCCTCCAGCAGTGTCCGTGTTAGCTCTGAGATGGTCTTTGTACCCTCTGGATGCCTAATGTTCAGGAACAAGTCCTCCTCAAAGGCCTTCTTTCTCAGCTCTTCTAGTGCTACGATGTATGATGCCATTTTCTTTACTGAAAATTGCTCGAGTTGTGAAGCTTACCTCTCTCTCCAACACTTTTTATAGGCTTCACTTTCTCTCTGAAAGTTAATGCTCCTACAGTTTCTCGAGGTTAAGTTCTTGGTAACTGACCCTCCTCTTTACTCCCTTGGCCGGTGGTAAACGTTCTTATCTTGCATTAACTCTTCTATTTATTTCGCCTAACTCTGATTCTTGCATCGTTTTCGTTTTCTTTAAACTTAGACCTTCTCTAAGGGGGAGTACCTTGTACTTCAAGCTAAGTTTTTCACACCCCAAGCTTTTTGCTTATGACAAAAAGGGGGAGTAAACCCAGTTTTTGATGTGTAAGATGTGTTAGTGTGATTTATTTTTTCTTTTGGAGAATTTAAGAGTTCCACCTTTATGACCATAGATG
This sequence comes from Lotus japonicus, assembly GCF_012489685.1. NCBI lineage: Eukaryota > Viridiplantae > Streptophyta > Magnoliopsida > Fabales > Fabaceae > Lotus > Lotus japonicus. Next base: position 50,529,307 of record NC_080042.1, on the reverse strand, counting down.
TGTCACTGGGCAAATACAAGGAATACATTTCACTTCTTCTGAAGTGATTCTAATTTGACTCTGATACCCAAGACTCTGATACCTTGTCCGTGACTCTGATTACTTATGCGCTCTGATTACTCTATTTTCATCTATGTCATAAGTTTTTCACTCTGAACTCTTATATCATTTAGCTCAGAATCTAGACTTTACTAATGTTTTCATCAAGTATTAGATTCAGGGGGAGCTAAGCTCAGAATCAAGCAGTGACTTGAATTCAGAATGAGCAAGATAAACTATTCACATCAGGATAAGTCTTATTCTATATCTCTAAACTCTGAGTGAATTCAGTTTAATGTTTAAGAATTGTTCATCAAAAATCTTAGTTTTGTCATCATCAAAAAGGGGGAGATTGTAAGATCAAGTTTTGATCTAGTAGTACAACTCTATGTTTTGATGATTACAAGTTAACCTTTTGATATGAACAATTGTGGTACTCTAACATGTTTTTCTGAGTGTGCTATTTACAGGCTCTGACCTCAACTCAATCTCACACAAATCACAAGCACTGTGTTAAAGAGCGACCCAAGCAACGCTTTTGCATTCACCATGTTCAGTATGAACAGTGGAAAAGCTTCAGAAGTTCTGAAGTTATACAAACTCTGATGTGGACTCAGTCACTAGAAGTTCTGAAGATCCAGAAAGTCTGATAACAAAGAAACACTGAAGGCTCAGATATTCTGATTGTGTAGAAGACTCTGATGATCCAGAAGCTGATTAGTGAAATTCTGATGTCCAGAAGCAAGATACTCTGAAGACCATGTACTTCCCTCTGAGTTCAGAATCAGAAGAAACAATGGTCAGAGGATCTGGGCTTTCCCTCTGACTCTGATCAACCGGCTTCACAAGTTCCAATATGAAGCATTCCCCTGATCAGAAGTCTCCTAGGTTTAAAGGTCAAGTCGCTATCCAAGTACAAAAGCAACTGTACCTCCTTGACGACCTACCTAACAGTCTCAGACATAGCAGAAGCTGGATTTTCCAGAACTGCCCTCCAACGGTAGCATTTCCCATGCAACGCTCAACCCTAATCCTTGGAGTATATAAAGAGGCTGAAGACTGAAAGAAGCGGCTAGAAGCATTCACATACGCGCAAGACAATTTAAAATTCTTCTAAGCTTTCTTTCATCTGAAATTCATTGAGTTTACTATTAGCTTTTTAGAAGCAAATCTCTTGTAAACAATTCTTTGATAAACAGTTTGTTTAGTTCCTTTAGGAGATCAAGGTTGATCGGATCCTAGAGAAGACTAAGAGAGTGAATCTTAGTGTGAGCTAAGTCAGTGTAATTGTTAGTCACTTGTAGGTTTCAAGTGCAGTTGTAACTCTTACCTGATTAGTGGATTGCCTTCATTCTAAGAAGGAAGAAATCACCTTAACGGGTGGACTGGAGTAGCTTGAGTGATTTATCAAGTGAACCAGGATAAAATCCTTGTGTGCTTTTCTATCTCTTATCTTTAGCACTTAAGTTCTCGAAAGATTTGTCAAAATCTTTAAGGTGGAAGCTTTATCGTGAAAACGTTATTCAAACCCCCCCTTTCTACCGTTTTTCATACCTTCAGGGGGTCGTGTCTTCATCGGTTCACCGCACGTTTCCCTCTACCAGTTGTTACCACGTGGGCCCTAGGGTACACGTGGAGGAGAGGATTGTGAGGTCTGAGGTAGTGGATGTCGATACCGGTGTGGTCAGGGCTCAGTTCTGGATTGAGCGACGAGAGATTGTTGACGTTGACACTGAGGTCATCGTCTTGGATGACTTCGACGAGGGCGACGACTATTGCAGCGAGGAGGATGAGGAGGTACAGGACAGACGCACTTGTTACAGAGGTGATTATAGTTGGGGCGGTAGCGTTGTATAGTTGTAGGGTTTGACCAGTGCGTGTTTGTACATTTTGGGGCAGAGTAGGTCCCCGACATCTTAATTTTTGTGTGATTCTCCTTCGATGGGAATCACAGGGAGTAGTCGGACGTAGGAGGTCTGGAGGAGGCCATTTTGGAATGATTCTCCCACACTTCAGGAACTTGTACTTATAACAGCACTAGTTTCACTTCACTTTGGGTTACTGGACTCGTACCTTATTGCCTTCGAGCTTGCTTTAGCACTTTGGGGGTTGTGTATATATTATGTTTATGTCATGCATCGCAGGTCTTTCACAATTGTTTTAAAATGGAAAGAAAACGAAAAAAATTACTTGCATATTTCCGCATTTATTTCTTTTAGGTTACTATTGTGAGCCTTGGAAGTCGGGGTGTCACATGTAGTATTTACATGTTTACCCCGGGATATCTAATCAAAACCCTAATTTCTTAGAGTTAAAAATATACATTATGTTTGTTAGGGAAGAGATCAGAAATAGAGAATGAAGGGAGAGAGAGGACTCACTCTTATTTGGTAGAGGAAGCAGGGAGAGAGAATGAGTCGCATAGGTAAGTCATCATACTGTTGTTTGTGGTCTCCCACATACATGAAGGGAGAAGTTACAATGTTTTTACATTTATTTTTAAGTAAATTACACTCCACTATTTTAAAGTTTCCTTATATAACACTAAACTCAAAACATACTTCAATGTCACACCCTACACATGCATAAAAGTATTAAAATGGGTTTTTTGTGGGAAATGTAATTTTTCACCTCACTCTTTGTCTTCTAGTTATTCTTTATTTGTGTCATGCTACACAACTTGTAAGATTTGCTCGCTTTTCATCTATTTATTTTTAGGCTTAAATATATTTAAAGTCTCTGACTTTATAAGTGAAATTAATTGGGCTTTTGAAAAAATAACTTAAAAATGTTATCCTTGAGAATTTTTTTGTAATCAAATAAAGGATAAAGTTGTCACAAATTTTACCGAGTCATCATGTCATGTGGATTTTACGTATCTCAGTATTTAGGTATAATTTTTAATTCCACATCACATTGAAAACACAAAAATAAAAAAATCCAGAATTTAAAAATCCCCTTCCTCTTCCTTCTAGACTCAATAGAGAAACCCTAGAGCATCCAACACCACCCAACTACCACCTTCTCCTCCTTCTTATCTTCACCATCTTCTTCCTGCAAAATCCTAGCTGCCAACCTTCTTCTTCCTCTTCCCCCGACAACTCGCCACCTCCTATCTTTTCTTCTTCCTCCCTTAACAAAAAACCTAGCCCCACTTGAGAGAGACAAAGAGAAAGAGATACAATGAGGGGGAGAGAGATCGTAGGAAACCATATCAAATTGAGTCTGAAATTATTGTTCTCTCCCTTTCTATCCTGATATCTCTCTCTTGTCCCAATGTTTTCCCCCTCTCTTTCCCGATCTCTCTCTCTCTCTCTCGCCCCTGTGTTCTCTCCCTGGTTGGGAATGGAAGCGACAACACAAGGAAGGACAAATTGCGACTATGGCAACAAAGGAGGCGTTCAAGCGACCGTAGAGCTCTAGCAAGGTGGTTAATAAAGCGACCAACAAGGGCCAAAGTAACCGAAGAGATGAAGACACATAACCTACCCCATTTTAAAAAATACATCAACCATGGGATCAAAGTGATATGATCATAAATAGCACAACAAAGGGGGTTAGAATTGTGCTATCCATAAACTTAGTTTCCAAAATGATTGAAGGCATTGTCTATTGCGCTGCGTTAATATCGTTTGGTGCAGTAGATAAGTGAGTATAGAGAAGAAATGAAGGAACACCATCATTTTTATCCTGGTTCACCCCCAGAACGATAGGGCTACATCTAGTCCTTGGTTATACCAAGATTTCCCTATGTTAGTATCGAAGACTTCTCCTTACAAGTATTATTGTTCATGCATCTTCAAGCATTGTTGAGTATTCTTTTGTAGCTGCCTCTTTAGAAAAAAACAAGTATTCTTTTACCACTGCCTCTTCAGGCATTATTAAGTTTTTTTTTCACGGCCTCTTCAGGCATTATCAAGTATTCTTAGACTTACCCTTACAAGTATTCAGATGACATCTCCATACAAAGTATTATGCAAGACTTCTCCTTAAACAATCTTTTACAAGATCATTTACTTCTACTGATTTATCTTATTCTAAGAGTAATAGTAGAAGCATTTTATTCCATGAATCATAAAGTATTGGGGATAAGATTTAACCTAACAATATACTTTATGTTCTATTACATGAGAGATTAGTAACAGATTATTAACTCATAAGAAAATCTTCTCTCCATGTTGAAGCAGACAGTGATGATGATCTTTTCTAACTTGTGAGCCAAAAGCTGCTTTGCAATCTCTTCAAATATTCCCTTTATACTTATAAATCTTCTGTGAGATAAAAGATAATCGTTAGAGCGTGTTTTTCACAGAGCTTCTATCCATTGGATCAAACGCTACTTTATGTTCTCTTGTCACGTGCATTAAATGCAAAGTACTGTTTGATAAGGACCTTTTGCTAAAATGATGTAGTCTGTCATCCTGTAGGTAGTGTAGGTATGAACTTCTATCCATTGGTGTGAAGATATGGTAAGTTGATAGTGACACCATTGAACTTTCACTTGGTGCAATGTACCTTGTCAGAACGTGTGATCTTGTCTTTCAAGATTTCTTCAAGAAGCTATTCTGAGATCTTTTCCAATTTGAACGAGAAGTTCATTCGTCAGACACTACAACTTTATTTCCATGATAAGCGTCTTTATTTTAGATGATCATTTCTGCTTCATCGTTCTTCCTTTTCTTCAGAGGTATTTCCGCTTTGATCATTCTTATTTCCTTCTTTTCTTCTTTCTATTGGTCATTTGAAACTAGTTGATAACCTTTGACCAAGTTCTTGTAACTTCTTATTAAGAAATGGATTTGTTCAGATGAAGCTTTCCAGATCAAGGTAGATCATTGTAGACGTAGAAGACAAGCTTTATTCCATTCCTTGCATGAGAGAAGGAGGAAACTTTGATTGAGACAACATGATACTTTTTTCCTTGATCAATGTGATTTGTAGAGTATCATGTGATTCTTGGCACTTGGCTTTCTTCTCAAGAATGTTAGAGAAATTTATTCAATTTGAACAAGACGCTCTTTCTCTAGACATCGTCTTCATTGGTCAGCTTTGAGATGGACGATAAATTTCTTCAGTCTAGTCTTCTCTTATAGCAGACGATCTAGTAGATTTGGCTTTTCTTCATTGGTAAGCTTTTCTTCGCTAGTGCAGACTGTTTTGTAGCTTTGGCTTTTCTTCTCTTGTATGGACTGTCTTCTTGCATTTCTTGCACTTAATCAACCGAAGATGTGGGATGTGAGTCATAAGTATTATTTCCTGAAGTATAATTCACATGAAATTTTTAACCATTACACTTATGCTCTTGAAAATTGTTATCATTCAAAATATGATAAACGGTGTATCTAGAGTTTGAACTTAACACGAAGATGTGAGGATTTGATCATGGGCATCAAGTTTGAGGTAGATGACAGTGGTGTTTGAGGTTCCATGATAGAGTGTTTCAATTGTGTAACACCCCGATTTCGGTGGAATCACTTTAGTAACTAAAAGAAATACTTAATGCGGAAAAACGTGAATATATTTTTTTTTCGATAATACAAAATTAAAACGGAAAGAAATAGAGCTTGACAACAGAAGATAACAGGACTAATATACAATAATAATTACAGCCCCCGCTATAAGTAGTAAACCACGTCACGAGTAAACCTCCAGTGACGGACAGCAAAAGAGAGTAACGCCCGAAGGCAAAAGGTACATTTCAAAAGAAAGGATTAAGTGTCCGCAACACAAACCCTCAAAATGAGAATAAGTCAGCCCAGATGGCCTAAAACAAGACCCCCTAGTCCAACCAACTCTCTGTGATTTCCGTAAAGAGAACCACAAGAAAAGCTAAAGGTCGGGGACCTACCCTGCCCAAAACGAAAGACTGAACATCAGAGCCAAGACGCTTCTCCTACACTAATCCCAACTATGCATCCCCAAGATCGTCGTCTGAATCTGAATCCAAGACGACCATGTCGATGACTGCATCGGTCTCCACAGCTGGTCGCGCGGGTTCTGCACCCGATCCCAAATCAACAGCTGCCGCCCAGTCCCGCAGTGTACACCCGGTGACAAGTTGAAGCTGACAGTGTAGTGCCTCCAAACTCCGTGCGTCAGGCTTGGTATCCGATCAATGCGATCCTCCATTATTCGCCCCGAATAGATAGCTCGGTGGCCGGCGGGGTCGACCACCCATGAGCCCGGGGTGTCTTGGTCCAACATCTCAAACCTGGTCCCCCCCGAAGGGACGACCGTCTCGTACCAGTCCGCCATACTCAACTGACAATGGCGTAGTCCGCCCAAACACACACAGAAGACGCGAGGGTCAACTCCAAAGAATTATATAAATAATAAAACCAGATATATAGGATGATAATTATTTAGCCTCTCAGGCTTATAAGTTTAGGGATAACATCCTAAGGTTGCATATTTCACAATGAATATAAAAGATCATAATAACAATTAGCATGCCTCAAGTAGGATAAACAGGTACCAATCACACTCAGCAACTAAGTCAGCATGTATGTTGCATGAAATGCAATGCTGGGTAACAAAATGCATTCCGGAAGAAGGATGGACACCATCGAGTCAGCCCTAACACCGGCCAAAGTGGGACCATTCCGCTCGAGCGCCTCTTACACCACACAAAAGTAGTCAGATCAGCAGTGAACCCGTAGGTCTGCCATTCCGTCTGCTACTAAGGACCACCGTAGTGTCCTAAATATGGAAATCCGGGTCTTATGACCATTTTGGAATCCACCGAGGTCCGGTAATCCGCCGTGTATTAACCTCAAAATGAGTGCATGAATGCAAGTGATTAGCCAAACAACGTCTCCGACCTCACTCGACACGTCGTCACGTGTTCTAGCTAACTTATTGTCTCTAAAAAGCCTACCCTAAGGCAAACGTCGATTCTGCGACAAAATGAATTAATCAAAAGAAGAAGAATGTACTTTGGAACTCATGGTTCCCGGCTAAACTTTAGATAGCCAATCAATAAACTGCTCATCGAGCGAAAAGGTACCGAAGTACTTGGAAACTTATAGTCTCCGGCTAAACTTTAGATAGCCAAACATTAAACTGCTCATCGAGCGAAAGAGTATAAGCATACTCAGAAACTTGTAAGTTTCCTCAAGACTTGGACTCGACGACACTTCTCATTTTTCAAAACTAATATTCGAGCCCTAAACTTTCGTCTGAGTCTTTTATCATTATATTAAGGGTTTTGAGTTTGTTTAATACATTATGGAGGTTCATTATGAAATTGTTTAAGTTTCGTCTCTAATCCTATTAGTTTCAAAGATCCCATAATTCCAATGATTCCCTGGAGATGGTCTCAAAGCAAAAGGTCCATCATCACCCAAGTAATGGCCCGAGAAGTTCCCAGGTAAGCTGGCCGGGCACAATGCCTCATTAAAAGCCCTTCTTGCCTTAGACAGAACAACCCAAGTTCTTACGTGAATTCAAATGGGGTTTTTCCAATAACATTTTCAAACTCATTTTCCTTGAGAAGGTCTTGATCCAAAAAAAAAAAAAACAATAACAGGGTACGAACCTCGGTCCGTCCCATCAAACTTTCCCAAAATCTCAAAATAAAATCGGCATGACATGCCCGTTATCCTCACTCTAAAGCATAACAGATATAAGTGGAGTAACATAAATAAATCAGCTCAATCAATAAACATAAACAGCATATTCCAACACATCCTAGATTAACCATTTAGCACATAACATGTGAATCATTTAGCACACAATATCATGGCATCAAGTACTCAACAAGATCGGCCGAAGCCTCAGAAATCATTTCAGGCAATTAGCAATTAAGTGCATAACACATAAATCAAGTCGAATTCGTCGACACCTAAAGCATTAGCTAGTAATTCAGAGAGTAGCCCTCACCTGTTGATTTTCCAGCTCGCTCCTTGAACTTTCCTTCACGATCTTCCTCCTCAAGTCCTCCGAATTCCTCAAACGAGCCTTAAAGAAATTTCACAGAAATCAATCACAATGAGTCAGAAACTCAGCAAACAATAAGTCCTAGGGTCACACGGAACACTACAACTCCGTGGTACGCCAATCTAACGCGTTAGGACAAGTTTTCGAAAAAGTCGGATTTCCTCCCCCCCTTGGTATAGCTCTCGGCCACTTTTCCTAATTGGGAGGGTCGATTTTTCTTCG